>NC_057798.1:28142074-28148521 GCF_018294505.1 Triticum aestivum | reverse complement strand
CTATTCTACACAACCCCAAAAGTCCTGAAACTCCACAAAACATCTTTTTGGATTTAATAAGAATTTCTGAGCGAAAGAAATACACCAGGGGGGGCACACCCTGTCCAGGAGAGAGGAGGGCGCCTCCCCCCCCCCCCATAGGGCGCGCCCCCTATCCCCTGGGCCCCCTGGTGGGCCTCCGGTGTCTATCTTCTGCTATATTAGAGATTTTACCATGGAAAAAATCGTGGGCAAGCTTACGGGACAAAACTCCGCTGCCACGAGGCGGAACCTTGGCGGAATCAATCTAGAGCTCTGGCGGAGCTGTTCTGTCGGGGACACTTCCCTCCGGGAGGGGGAAATCATCACCAACGATCCTCTCATCGGGAGAGGTTCAATCTCCATCAACATCTTCACCAGCACCATCTCCTCTCAAAACCCTAGTTCATCTCTTGTATCCAATCTTGTATCAAAACCACAAATTGGTACATGTGGGTTGCTAGTAGTGTTGATTACTCCTTGTAGTTGATGCTAATTGGTTTACTTAGTGGAATATCATATGTTTAGATTCTTTATGCATATTATTACTCCTCTGATTATGAACATGAATATGCTTTGTGAGTAGTTACATTTGTTCCTGAGGACATGGGTGAAGTCTTGCTATTAGTAGTCATGTGAATTTGGTATTCGTTCGATATTTGGATGAGATGTATGTTGTCTTTTCCTCTCGTGGTGTTATGTGAACGTCGACTACATGACACTTCACCATTATTTGGGCCTAGAGGAAGGCATAGAGAAGTAATAAGTAGATGATGGGTTGCTAGAGTGACAGAAGCTTAAACCCTAGTTTATGCGTTGCTTCATTAGGGGCTGATACGGATCCATATGTTTAATGTTGTGATTAAGTTTACCTTAATACTTCTTTTGTAGTTGCGGATGCTTGCAATAGGGGTTAATCATAAGTGGGATGCTTGTCCAAGTAAGGGCAGTACCCAAGTACCGGTCCACCCACATATCAAATTATCAAAGTACCGAACGTGAATCATATGAACGTGATGAAAACTAGCTCGACGATAATTCCCATGTGTCCTCGGGAGCTCCTTTCTCATTATTAAAAATTGTCCAGGCTTATCCTTTGCTACATAAAGAATTGAGCCACCTTGCTGCACTTTATTTACTTTATTTACTTGTTACTGATTACTATTTATCTTATCACAAAACTATCTATCACCTACAATTTCAGTGCTTGCAGAGAAAACCTTACTGAAAACCGCTTATCATTTCCTTCTGCTCCTCGTTGGGTTCGACACTCTTACTTATCGAAAAGACTATGATTGATCCCCTACACTTGTGGGTCATCAGCGAGCTATGGCTCTTCTGACGGCTGAGGTGACTTGGTTACGATGGTTACTGGAGGATTTTGGTGTTTCTGTTACTACACCTACCACCCTCTTATCAGACAGCACATGTGCTATTAGTATTGCGCGGGACCCCGTGAAGCATGAGCTTACCAAACACATTGGTGTTGATGCTTCTTATGTGTGCGCTGTTGTGCAGGATCATGTTGTTGCTCTTTAGTATGTGCCTTATGAGTTACAGCTTGCGGACTTCTTCACGAAGGCTCAGACTAGAGCGCAACATGGGTTTCACCTCTCCAAACTCAGTGTTATGGATCAAGCATGAGTTTGAGGGGGGGTGTTAGAGTTGTATTAAGTGATGTCTTTTGGCCTTTTACATTCTAGTCTCTTGGCATCCTCTTGAAGCCTTTTGGCATTCTCATGTATGTGTATATATGTTGGCATTGGCCTCCTAATAATATAAGTTGCATATTTCCAACACTCAGCACCCTGCGGCTCAACAGCACGGTCAGGCTCGACGCCGCCGCGCGGCTGATCACCGTCGAGAGCGGCGTGCTCCTCCGGGACCTGATCCGGGCCGCCGCCTACGTGGGGCTGGCGCTCCCGCACTCGCCCTACTGGTCCGGCGTCACGATCGGGGGCCTGCTCGTGACGGGCGCGCACAGGAGCTCGCTATGGGGCAAGGGGGTGTTGTTCATGAGTACGTCGTCGGGCTGAGGATCGTGACGCCGGCGCCGGCGAGCCGTGGGTTCGTGGTGGTGAGGGAGCTTGGCGACGGGCACCCGGACCTGGCCGCCGCCAAGGTCTCCCTCGGCGTCCTCGGCGTTATCTCCCAGGTCACGCTGGCCGGAGCGCGACGAATCGGACTTGGAGGATCAAGTGGCCGCGTGGGGCGGCCTCCATGAGTTCGGCGACCTGGCGTGGTAGCCAGGGCGGGGAAAGGTCGTGTACCACTAGGACGACTGCGTCGACGTGTCTTCACCGGGCAACGGCCTCAACGACCATCCCACCCTCCGGTCGAGAGCCGCGTCCGGACGCGTCGACGCCAGACACGCAGAGGAGCTGCTGGAGGAGAATGGCACCAACGTCGCCAGATGCGTGGCGACGGTGGCGGCAGATGGCGCTGCGCATGTACGGCGGCTTCCCGCACTGGAGCAAGAACCGCAACTTCGCCTTCGAAGGCGCCGTGGGAAGGTACCCGAAGGCCGGCGAGTTCCTGGAGGTGAAGGGCAGGTACGACCCCGACGGGCTCTTCTCCAGCGAGTGGAGCGACCAGGTCCTCGGCATCGACATGACGAGCCCGAGCGTCGACAAGGAAGGCTGCGCCATGGAAGGGTTGTGCGTCTGCTCCGACGACTCGCACTGCGCACCGGAGAGGGGCTACCTCTGCCAGCCCGGGAAGGTGTACAGAGAGGCCAGGGTTTGCTCGTCCTCGTTCCAGCCAGCCGCCGGCGCGCTCCAGGATGAGCTCTGACCTCTGAGAATTTGTACGAGGTTCAGGGGCGGCCGTTTCATTTTAGAATCTGTATGAGCGCCTGGTGCACAAGTATTGGTACTGCTATTTCATACGGGCGTGACTAGGAGTCAGTTGACTGAATTTACAACTTCCGTCGGTCACTTTTTTCCATCCACATCAGCAGCATAGGCATTTGGCTCGACCAGCTAATGGGCTGTCAGTGGCGGAGCTAGGATTTGAAAGCAGGTTGGTTCAAAAAAAATTGACAACAAATATGACGTGAACTTTCTAAGAGCATCTTCAACAGCCGCACTTCGCGCCGCGCGCTAAAAACTAGTATGCCGCGCGCGCTCCGGCTAGTTTAGCGCGGCCGCCAGCGCTGGCTCCAACAGCCGCGCTATAATCCAATGTGTAAAAATACAGCGCGCGCGGCACACACAAACCACATATACATTTCAAATAGAAGCAAAAATGATCAAACAAACAAAATAAATCAACAATAAATAGTTCAATTTCGTTATCATTACAACCCGAACAAATAGCTTATCGTTCAGTACAACAAATACTGCAATAAACACAATAAATAGTTCATGAACAATACAATGTCGAATGCAGAAATCATGCTCTTTGTCGTCCATGCCATGCCCACCACTCTTCAATCATATCCTTCTGAAGTTCATTATGCGTTGCGGGATGCCAAATGGCATGATAGGACACTAGTGCAGAACCGGCCTTTTGTGCCGGTTCGTGAAGGCCTTTAGTGCCGGTTCGTGAACTGGCACTAAAGAGTGGGGACTAAAGGCCCCCCCTTTAGTATCGGTTCGTCACGAACCGGCGCTAAAGTGCCAACACGTGGCACGAGCCAGGCCTGTTTGCATGTAGGGCATTAGTACCGGTTGGTAACACCAACCGATACTAAATGTTTGGGTGTTTTTTTTTGTTTTTTCTTTAATTTTGTATTTTCAATTTAATTTAGTGATTGTTTTACATTATAATGAGTTGTTAAATCATTAGGTGAAAGTACCGCGGATTAGTTTCGACTGGATGCATTGGATAGCTAGCTAAGTGATCAAGTATATGCCATATCCATATTAATTATACTTGATCAACTATAATATATACGGATATGGCATATACTTGATCAACTATAATATATACGGATATGGCATATACTTGATCACTTAGGTAGGATCCATCCAGCTGAAACTAATCATCATCATCATATTAATCATTATAGTCATGCATTACCGCTAGCTATATATCTAATCACCACCAGCACTACTAGCTTAAAGAAGAAACATTCACTTGTACCAGAAGCAAAAATATCATCGAGTTCAACATGATTGTCATGATATTATAGGCGTTCATATATAACACCACAAAAGCAAATCACTTAAGTTTAGAACGAAGAACACGGACATGAAAGGACAAGTACTAAGAGCAGCATGAACTAGCTAAATCACTCCTGCTAGCTACTCTCTCTCGTAAAATAGCATAGAACATGTATAACTCTCCTGATTCATCAAACTGGAGCATGCCGATGAACCTGTCTCCTAATCATGGGCTGCGCTTCTCATTGCTGCCCCTAGTACTTCTCTGCGATCTTTAACAATTTTCCTCCAATCTTTCACTATTAAGCATTCATCGCTTCTAGAAATCCTGAATGCATTAATGTGCAATGCAGGATATCTTGGCCGTAAGCTAACAATTGACATGCGACCTTTAGTCTCGATCCCATGAGGCACAACTGTCATCGGGAGTCCCTGTTGAAGAACATCGTATAGTACTTAATTAATATACCTAGCAATGATAGTTTAGCAGAAAAATTATGTATGCAAAAGATGCACTGAGGACAAATAGTAAAAATCTTACCATCATTCCTAAATAGATGTGACCGTAGTTCAATACCATCACTATTGGTCGCACATTTTGAGTACTAATATTTCTAAGTGCATGAAGAAAATTTGTCTTGACAGTATGAAGATCCTCAAGCCATGAAACATAATGACTTATCTCCTCGCAGTTTAGTTCAGCTCCGGGATAGTAGTAGGTCCTGTCTACCAAGCGTCGGACATGTTTGGTTGAATGGAGATAAGCTGTCAATAGAAATTAGTTGTCAGTTATTTTTGAAATAAGTAATATCAAAGACAAAAATATAGTTGAGAAGAACTCACATAATGGTAGAACTGGAGGCGTCTGCACATCGACCCATATGTCTCTATTACCTTCAATATTATCTTCCGGACGAATATCAAAGGTGATAATCATACCAGGCTCAAATGCATAAGCCTTGCATAGTGCTTGCCAAGTTTTGCATTCAAAATAGGTGTACGTGTGTGCATTGTATATTTTGACGTTGAAAGTATAACCATCATGCTCAGTTTTCAGGTAAACTCTCTTTACCTCCATAGTTTACATATCTTTGAAACCTATCTTATCCAAGACAAAAATTCTTGCATGGCAGGGAATGCGCTAGTAGAATAGTGAAAATTAAAAATTATAAGTCAGGCAAATGAAGCATATATATAAGTCATGCTTAATTACGAAAACAGACTTGTCGTTGTGACTTACTGTATCGAATTCGAAGGTCTCATCCAGCTTGATGCTGAATCGCCTACCATCAACAAGGAAATTTCTGTCGCACTGGTCGCGCTGGTCTTCACAGTATTCGCACATAATAAAAAAATTTCCGTCGTCAGATGACATTTCCTATATTCATATTAGGCGAAACATTAAACACTTACTAATTTAATTAATTCAACTATTTCTATTAATTCAACTAAGCATTCACTAAAAATAAACTAGGTATATTAATTCAATTAGTTCAACTAAGCATTTACTAAAAATAAACTAGTTTTATATATTAATTCAACTAGTTCAACTAAACATTTACCAAAAATAAACTAGTTATATTAATTGAAAAAGTTCAACTAAGCATTTACTAAAAATAAACTAGTTCGATCTATATATTAATTCAACTAGTTCAACTAAACATTAACATTTCTAATTCATCTAACATTAACATTTCTAACATTCTAAAAATAAACTAGTTATATTAATTCAAAAAGTCAACTAAGCATTTACTAAAAATAAACTAGTTCGATCGATCTATATATTAATTCAACTAGTTCAACTAAACATTAACATTTCTAATTCATCTAACATTCTAAAAATAAACTAGTTATATTAATTCAAAAAGTTCAACTAAGCATTTACTAAAAATAAACTAGTTCGATCTATATATTAATTCAACTAGTTCAACTAAACATTAACATTTCTAATTCATCTACTCCCTCCGTTCGAAATTACTTGTCTCGAAAATGGATGTATCTAGAACTAAAATACATCTAGATACATCCATCTCTACGACAAGTAATTCCGAACGGAGGGAGTAACATTAACATTTCTAACATTCTAAAAATAAACTAGATAGTTCTAATTCATCTAAACATTAGAAAACAGAAAATAAGTAAAAAAATTAACTAGTGTGTGTGTATGTGTGTGTGTGTGTATGTGTGTGTGTGTATGTGTGTGTGTGTGTGTGTGTATGCGTGTGTGTATGGAGCGGGCCGGGAGCGTACGGGCGGCGGGGGCCGAGGACGGCGACGACACGGGCGGCGGCTGCCGGGGACGGCGACGAGACGGGCGGCGGCC
>NC_057798.1:28140623-28141769 GCF_018294505.1 Triticum aestivum | reverse complement strand
GGCCGACGAGGAGACGGGCACGGCGGGGGCGCCGCCGACGACGACGACGAGCGGCGAGGGCGTCGGGGACGGCGACGACGTGCGGCGAGGTCGACGGCACGGCGGCGCGGCGGCGTCGGCAGCGTCGGCGGAGATCAAGACTCGCGCAAGAAGTGGAACGAAATGGCGACGATAACTGAATTTTCGTAAGTGACATATATATATGAGGGGCCTTTAGTACCGGTTGGTGGCTCCAACCGGTACTAAAGGCCAATTTTAGCCAGCCCAAGCGGCGGGAAACGCGGGCCTTTAGTACTAGTTGGTGGCTCCAATCAGTACTAAAGGGCAACACATTAGTACCGGTTCGAGCCACCAACTGGTACTAATGGCCCTGCGCTGCCACCCGCAGTGCGCTACTTTTAGTCGCACTTCGCCGAGCGAAGGGCAGCCGCACTGGTTTATAAACCCAGCCGCGGCTGCCCTTACGAACTCCTCTATATAGCAGGCTTCTGGGCCTAATTAACTAGGGCGCGCTGTCCTGTGAGCCTGCTGGCCCTTCTGGGCCTGTATTTGCACACCCTAGGTCTGGCAGGCCCACCGGGCAACGCCCCAACCTTTTTTTATAATTTTTTTTCTTTTCTGCATTATTTATTTTCTTCTATATATTTTTGAGTAATTTTTTATATAGTTATTTCTTTTCTGCTTTATTTTTTTCTTCTATTTATTTCTGAGTAGGTTTTTTTGCTGTATTTAGTTTCTTTGTGAATATTTTTGCTTTATATAATTTTTTTTCTTTTCTGCATTATTTATTTTCTTTTGTTTATTTTTGAGTAATTTTTTTATATAGTTATTTCTTTTCTGCTTTATTTTTTTTCTTCTATTTATTTCTGAGTAGTTTTTTTGCTGTATTTAGTTTCTTCTGCTCCTTCTTCTTCCTCTTCCTCTTCTTCTCTTCCTCTTCTGCTCTTCCTCTTCTTCTTCTTCTTCTTCTTCTTCTTCTTCTTCTTCTTCTTCTTCTTCTTCTTCTTCTTCTTCTTCTTCTTCTTCTTCTTCTTCTTCTTCTTCTTCTTCTTCTTCTTCTTCTTCTTCTTCTTCTTCTTCTTCTTCTTCTTCTTCTTCTTCTTCTTCTTCTTCTTCTTCTTCTTCTTCTTCTTCTTCTTCTTCTTC
>NC_057798.1:28103829-28140360 GCF_018294505.1 Triticum aestivum | reverse complement strand
CTTCCTCTTCTTCTTCTTCCTCTTCTTCCTCTTCTTCTTCTTCTTCTTCTCCTTCTTCTCCTTCTTCTTCTTCTTTCCTCCTCTTCCTCTTCTTCTTCTTCTTCTCCTTCTAGCACGCACATAACAGGCTTCAGCCCAACAAGAAATCAACTGACCAAAAATAGGGGTCAATCAAAAAGGTTCAGCCCAAAACAGGACACCATACACAACAAAAAAAACTAGCACGCACAATCAACGACAAAAAATTCGACTGACCCAAAAGCTAAAACTCTGTCAGCTGACATGTAGCTAATGTTATTTCATACTCCCTTGATGTCTACTACACAACCTTTTTCTTGTAGACGTTGTTGGGCCTGCAAGTGCACAGGTTTGTAGGATAGTAGCAAATTTCCCTCAAGTGGATGACCTAAGGTTTATCAATCCGTGGGAGGCATAGGATGAAGATGGTCTCTCTCAAACAACCCTGCAACCAAATAACAAAGAGTCTCTTGTGTCCCCAACACACCCAATACAATGGTAAATTGTATAGGTGCACTAGTTCGGCGAAGAGATGGTGATACAAGTGCAATATGGATGGTAGATAAAGGTATTTGTAATCTGAAATTATAAAACAGCAAGGTAACTAATGATAAAAGTGAGCGTAAACGTTATTGCAATGGTAGGAAACAAGGCATAGGGTTCATACTTTCACTAGTGCAAGTTCTCTCAACAATAATAACATAGATAGATCATATAACAATCCCTCAACATGCAACAAAGAGTCACTCCAAAGCTACTAATAGCGGAGAACAAACAAAGAGATTATGGTAGGGTACGAAACCACCTCAAAGTTATCCTTTCTGTTCTATCTATTCAAGAGTTCATAATAAAATAACATGAAGCTATTCTTTCCGCTCAATATATCATAGAGTTCATACTAGAATAACACCTTAAGACACAAATCAACCAAAACCCTAATGTCACCTAGATACTCCATTATCACCTCAAGTATCCGTGGGCATGATTATACGATATGCATCACACAATCTCAGGTTCATCTATTCAACCAACACAAAGTACTTCAAAGAGTGCCCTAAAGTTTCTACCGGAGAGTCAACACGAAAACGTGTGCCAACCCTTATGCATAGGTTCATGGGCGGAACCCGCAAGTTCATCACCAAAACATACATCAAGTGGCACATGATATCCCATTGTCATCACAGATAAGCACGGCAAGACATACATCAAGTGTTCTCAAATCATTAAAGACTCAATACGATAAGATAACTTCAAGAGGAAAACTCAATTCATCACAAGAGAGTAGAGGGGGAGAAACATCATAAGATCCAACTATAATAGCAAAGCTCGGGATACATCAAGATCGTGCCATAGAGCGAACACGAGAGAGAACACGAGAAAGAGAGATCAAACACATAGCTACTGGTACATACCCTCAGCCCTGAGGGTGAACTACTCCCTCCTCGTCATGGAGAGCATCAGGATAATGAAGATGGCCACCAGTGAGGGATCCCCCCCCCCTCCGGCAGGGTGCCGGAACAGGCTCCCAAGAGGTTTTTGGTGGCTACAGAGGCTTGCGACGGTGGAACTCCCGATCTATCTGCTCCCACGATGTTTTTAGGGTATATGGGACTATATAGGCGAAAGAAGTTGGTCAGGGGGGGTGCTCGAGGGGCCCACGAGACAGGGGGCGCGCCCAGGGAAGGTGGGCGTGCCCTCCTATCTCCTGGCTTCCTTGAAGCTCCCCTGGCTTGAACTCCCAGTCTCCCAGATGATATTCTTCCAAAAAATCCCGCTGCCGAAGGTTTCGTTCCGTGTGGACTCCGTTTGATATTCCTTTTCTTCGAAATACTGAAACAGGAAATAAAACAGCAATATGGGTTGGGCCTCCGGTTAATATGTTAGTCCCGAAAGTAATATAAAAGTGTATAATAAAGCCCGTAATCATTCAAAACAGATAATAAAATAGCATGAATGCTTCATAAATTATAGATACGTTGGAGACGTATCAGCATCCCCAAGCTTAATTCCTACTCGTCCTCGAGTAGGTAAATGATAAAGAAAGAATTTATGAAGTGTGAATGCTAGCAGGTGCACAAGTTTGATCAATGATAATTTCAATCACCTTTTCTAGCATGTTTATATGTCATAACAGTAGTTCATCTCATAAAACTTTTCATAATCAAGTAACAAGCTATTCACATGTTAAAGCATAGACCATAAACTTTCTTGAAAACTAGCAAACTTCATTCTTAGTCATCAAAAAATTGCAGTTCATCTTATTTTCAGGAAGGGTCTATGTCAGAGCTTTGATTTAATTAGCAAACTCCACATTACTCAATTATCATATAGTCTTCTACAATTGCTAACACTCACGCAATACTTGTGGTTATGAAGTTTTAATCAGACACCGAGAAAGATAGGGGCTTATAGTGTTGGCTCCAAACGTATTCACCTTTGGGTGATGTCAATAATAATAGTTCATGCTAACGTACATCCAATTGGATATATATATCAGGATCACCCTAACAAAAAGTGCTTGCCAAAGGATAAAATAAAAAAAAGGAAAGGTGAAGATCACCTTGACTCTTTCATAAAGTAAAAGACATAAAGTAAAAGATAGGCCCTTCCCAGAGGGAAGTAGAGGTTGTCATGCGCTTTTAGGGTTGGATACACAAAATCTTAATGCGAAAGAACGTCACTTTATATTGCCTCTTGTATATGGACCTTTATTATGCAATCTGTCGCTTTTATTGCTTCCATAACATGATCGTACAAAGCTTATTTTCTCCGCACTAATAAGTCATGCATATTTAGAGAGCAATTTTTATTGCTTGCACCGATGACAACTTACTTGAAGGATCTTACTCAATCCATAGGTAGATATGGTGGACTCTCATGGCAAAACTGGGTTTAAGGATATTTGGAAGCACAAGTAGTATCTCTACTTGGTGCTAGGAATTTTGACTAGCATGAGGGGGAAAGGCAAGCTCAACATGTTTGAATGATCCATGACAATATACTTTAACTGAGATGTGAGAAAACATAACCCATTACGTTGTCTTCCTTGTCCAACATCAACTCTTTAGCATGTCATACTTAATGAGTGCTCACAATTATAAAAGATGTCTATGATAATATATTTATATGTGAAATCTCTCTTCCTTAAATATTCTTTCATGAATTGTTCAAATGACCAATACAATGCTTGCTAACCTTCAATACACTTACTACCTCTACTTCTTAGATGTGAACTCATTACTCCCCGAGGGATAAGCAAATGAGACATATATAATTTCAGATTTATGACATTCAACTCATTCAACCATTTACTCATAGGATATAAGTGAAGCGCACGAGTAAATGACAAACTACTCCAAAAAGATATAAGTGAAGATCAATGAGTAATTAAATAATTATGCAACTATGTGAAGACTCTCTCTCATTTAAGAATTTCAGATCTTGGTATTTTATTGAGACAGCAAGCAAACCAAAACAAAATGACAATGCAAGGATAGCACGACTCATGTGGAGAAGCAAAAACTTAGGCTCAACCGATACTAACCGGTAATTGTTGAAGAAGAAAGGTGGGACGCCTAACGGGGCATCCCCAAGCTTAGATGCTTGAGACTTCTTGAAATATTGTCTTGGGGTGCCATGGGCATCCCCAAGCTTGAGCTTTTGTGTCTCCTTAATTCCTTTTATATCACGGTTTCCTAAATCTCGAAAGCTTCATTCACACCAAACTCAACAAGAACTCGTGAGATAAGTTAGTATAAAATAATGCAAAAACCTTATCATTTTCTATTGTAACAAATTACTAACATTATTATTCAACATATCATACTAAATGTCTCTGCATATTTAACACTCCTATCCTTAAATAGAATTATTAAACAAGCAAGCATATGCAAACAATGCAAACATAACAGCAATCTGCCGAAACGGTATAGTCTGTAAAGAATGCAAGATTCATCATACTTTCCTAACTCCAAAAATTATAAGAAAAATACTACGCTGTAGAAGATTTATCAGAGCTCATTATGCAAAAATATTCAACATTATATCACTCTCTGACTTTTCTAGGGAATTTTTGCAACAGCGGTAAACTTTCTGTTTTCAAACAGCAACATGTATACTAGCAAAATAAGCAAGGTAAAGGCTATCCTTGACATTTTTATTGAAAATAGAGATGCAAAACATTATTATAAATAACAGAAAGCAAATACTAATAAAAGATAATGACGCTCCAAGCAAAACACATATCATGTGGCGAATAAAAATATAGCTCCAAGTAAAGTTACCGATGAACGAAGACGAAAGAGGGGATGCCTTCCGAGGCATCCCCAAGCTTAGTTGCTTGGTTGTCCTTGAATATTACCTTGGGGTGCCTTGGGCATCCCCAAGTTTAGGCTCTTACCACTCCTTATTCCATAGTCTATCGAATCTTTACCCAAAACTTGAAAACTTCACAACACGAAACTCAAAACAAAACTCGTAAGCTCCGTTAGTATAAGAAAACAAACTACCACTTTAAAGTACTGTAATGAACTCATTATATATTCATATTGGTGTAATATATACTGTACTCCAACTTATCTATGGTTCATACCCTCCGATACTACTCATAGATTCATCAAAATAAGCAAACAACACATAGAAAACAGAATGTGTCAAAAACAGAACAGTCTGTAGTAATCTGTATCAAATGTATACTTCTGGAACTCCAAAAATTGTGAATTAAATTGGTGGACCTGAGGAATTTATCTTTTAATCATCTGAAAAAAGAATCAACTTAAAATCTCTCTTCTGTAAAAAAAATGGCAGCTAATCTCGTGAGTGCAAAGTTTCTGTTTTTTACAGCATGGTTATAAAGACTTCACCCAAGTCTTCCCAAAGGTTCTACTTGGCACAAACACTAATTAAAACATAAAATCACATCTAAACAGAGGCTAGATTAATTATTTATTACTAAACAGGAACAAAAAGTGAGAAATAAAAATAAAGTTGGGTTGCCTCCTAACAAGCGCTTTTCTTTAATGCCTTTCTAGCTAGGTATGATGATGGCAATGATGCTCACATAAGAGATAAGAATTGAAACATAAACAGAGCATCATGAAGAATATGACTAGCACATTTAAGCCTAACCCACTTCCTATGCATAGGGATTTTGTGAGCAAAAAACTTATGGGAACAATAATCAACTAGCATAGGAAGGTACAACAAGCATAGCTTTAAAACTCTAAGCACATAGAGAGGAAACTTGATATTATTGCAATTCCTACAAGCATATGTTCCTCTATCATAATAATTTTCAGTAGCATCATGAATGAATTCAACCATATAACCAGCACCTAAAGCATTCTTTTCATGATCTACAAGCATAGAAAATTTATTACTCTCCACATAAGCAAATTTCTTCTCATGAATAGTAGTGGGAGCAAACTCAACAAAATAATTATCATGTGAAGCATAATCCAATTGAAAACTAAAATCATGATGACAAGTTTCATGGTTATCATTATTTTTAATTGCATACAAGTCATCACAATAATCATCATAGATAGCAACTTTGTTCTCATAATCAATTGGAACCTCTTCCGAAATAGTGGAATCATCACTAAATAAGGTTGACACTCTTCCAAATCCACTTTCATATTCATCACAATAAGATTCAACATCTTCCAAAATAGTGGGATCAATACTACCTAAAGTTGACACTCTTCCAAATCCACTTTCATCAATATAATCATCATAAATAGGAGGCATGCTTTCATCATAATAAATATTCTCATCAAAACTTGGGGGACAAAAAATATATTATTCATCAAACATAGCATCCCCAAGCTTGTGGCTTTGTATATCATTAGCATCATGGGTATTCAAAGAATTCATACTAACAACACTGCAATCATGCTCATCACTCACATATTTAGTGCCAAACATTTAATAGATTTCTTCTTCTAGCACTTGAGCACAATTTTCCTTACCATCATTCTCACGAAAGATATTAAAAAGATGAAGCGTATGAGAGAAACTCAATTCCATTTTTTTGTAGTTTTCTTTTATAGATTAAACTAGTGATAAAACAAGAAACAAAAAGATTCGATTGCAAGATCTAAAGATATACCTTCAAGCACTCACCTCCCCGGCAACGGCGCCAGAAAAGAGCTTGACGTCTACTACACAACCTTCTTCTTGTGGACGTTGTTGGGCCTGCAAGTGCACGGGTTTGTACGACAGTAGCAAATTTCCCTCAAGTGGATAACCTAAGGTTTATCAATCCGTGGGAGGCGTAGGATGAAGATGGTCTCTCTCAAACAACCCTGTAACCAAATAACAAAGAGTCTCTTGTGTCCCCAACACACCCAATACAATGGTAAGTTGTATAGGTGCACTAGTTCGGCGAAGAGATGGTGATACAAGTGCAATATGGATGGTAGATAAAGGTTTTTGTAATCTGAAATTATAAAAACAGCAAGGTAACTAATGATAAAAGTGAGCGCAAATGGTATTGCTATGGTAGGAAACAAGGCATAGGGTTCATACTTTCACTAGTGCAAGTTCTCTCAACAATAATAACATCGATAGATCATATAACAATCCCTCAACATGTAACAAAGAGTCACTCCAAAGCCACTAATAGCGGAGAACAAACGAAGACATTATGGTAGGGTACGAAACCACCTCAAAGTTATCCTTTCTGTTCTATCTATTCAAGAGTTCGTAGTAAAATAACATGAAGCTATTCTTGTTGGGGAACGTAGCACAAATTCAAAATTTTCCTACGTGTCACCAAGATCTATCTATGGAGAGACCAGCAACGAGGGGAAGGAGAGTTGCATCTACATACCCTTGTAGATCGCTAAGCGGAAGCGTTCAAGTGAACGGGGTTGATGGAGTCGTACTCGTCGTGATCCAAATCACCGGAGATCCTAGTGCCAAACGGACGGCACCTCCGCGTTCAACACACGTACAGCCCGGTGACGTCTCCCACGCCTTGATCCAGCAAGGAGAGAGGGAGAGGTTGAGGAAGACTCCATCCAGCAGTAGCACAACAGCGTGGTGGTGGTGGAGGAGCGTCGCAATCCAGCAGGGCTTCGCCAAGCACCGCGGGAGAGGAGGAGGAGAGGGAGGGCTGCACCAACGAGAGAGAGATCGAACCGCGTGTATTGGGCAGCCCCCTATGCCTCATATATATAGGGGAAGGGGAGGAGGGTGCACCCCCTCTAGGGTTCCCACCCCTGGAGGGGCGGCAGCCCCAAACCCATCTATGGGTGGCGGCCACAAAGGGGGAGGAGAGGGAGGCGCAGGGAGTATGGGCCTTAGGGCCCATCTGCCCTTAGGGTTTGCCCCCTCTCCCCTTCTAGGCGCATGGGCCTTAGTGGGAAGCGCCCCAGCCCACCTAGGGGCTGGTGCCTTCTCACACTTGGCCCATGTATGCCTCTGGGGCCCATGCCCCCCCCCCCCCGATGGACCCCCGGACCCCCTCCGGTGGTCCCGGTACATTACCGATAAACCCCGAAACCTTTCCGGTGACCAAAACAGGACTTCCCATATATAAATCTTTACCTCCGGACCATTCCGGAACTCCTCGTGACGTCCGGGATCTCATCCGGGACTCCGAACAACATTCGGTAACCACATACAAGCTTCCTTTATAACCCTAGCGTCATCGAACCTTAAGTGTGTAGACCCTACGGGTTCGGGAGACATGCAGACATGACCGAGACGTTCTCCGGTCAATAACCAACAGCGGGATCTGGATACCCATGTTGGCTCCCACATGTTCCATGATGATCTCATCGGATGAACCACGATGTCAAGGACTTAATCAATCCCGTATACAATTCCCTTTGTCTAGCGGTATTGTACTTGCCCGAGATTCGATCGTCGGTATCCCGATACCTTGTTCAATCTCGTTACCGGCAAGTCTCTTTACTCGTTCCGTAACACATCATCCCGTGATCAACCCCTTGGTCACATTGTGCACATTATGATGATGTCCTACCGAGTGGGCCCAGAGATACCTCTCCGTTTACACGGAGTGACAAATCCCAGTCTCGATTCGTGCCAACCCAACAGACACTTTCGGAGATACCTGTAGTGCACCTTTATAGCCACCCAGTTACGTTGTGACGTTTGGTACACCCAAAGCATTCCTACGGTATCCAGGAGTTGCACAATCTCATGGTCTAAGGAAATGATACTTGACATTAGAAAAGCTTTAGCATACGAACTACACGATCTTTCTGCTAGGCTTAGGATTGGGTCTTGTCCATCACATCATTCTCCTAATGATGTGATCCCGTTATCAATGACATCCAATGTCCATGGTCAGGAAACCGTAACCATCTATTGATCAACGAGCTAGTCAACTAGAGGCTTACTAGGGACATGGTGTTGTCTATGTACCCACACATGTATCTGAGTTTCCTATCAATACAATTATAGCATGGATAGTAAACGATTATCATAAACAAGGAAATATAATAATAACTAATTTATTATTGCCTCTAGGGCATATTTCCAACAGTCTCCCACTTGCACTAGAGTCAATAATCTAGTTCACATCACCATGTGATTAACACTGACAGGTCACATCGCCATGTGACCAACATCCAAAGAGTTTACTAGTGTCATTAAACTAGTTCACATCATCATGTGATTAAGACTCAATGAGTTCTGGGGTTTGATCATGTTCTGCTTGTGAGAGAGGTTTTAGTCAACGGGTCTGCAACATTCAGATCCGTATGTACTTCGCAAATCTCTAGGTCATATTGTAAATGCTGCTTCCACGCTCCACTTGGAGCTATCCCAAATGGTTGCTCCACTATACATACCCGGTTTGCTACTCAGAGTCATTCGGATAGGTGTTAAAGCTTGTATCGACGTAACCCTTTACGTCGAACTCTTTATCACCTCCATAATCGAGAAATATGTCCTTATTTACTCCAAGGACAATTTTGACTGCTGTCCAATGATCCATTCCTGGATCATTCTTGTACCCCTTGACTGATTCATGGCAAGACACACATCAGGTGCGGTACTCAGCATAGCATACTGTAGAGCCTACGTCTAAAGCATAGGGGACGACCTTCGTCCTTTCTCTCTTTTCTGCCGTGGTCGAGCTTTAAGTCTTAACTTCGTACCTTACTACTCAGGCAAGAACTCCTTCTTTGACTGATCCATCTTGAACACCTTCAAGATCATGTCAAGGTATGTGCTCATTTGAAAGTATTATTAAGCATTTTGATCTATCCTCATAGATTTTGATGCTCAATGTTCAAGTAGCTTGATCCAGGTTTTCTATTGAAAAACACCTTTCAAATAACCCTATATGCTTTCCAGAAAAATTCTACATCATTTCTGGTCAACAATATGTCAACAACATATACTCATCAGAAATTCCATAGTGCTCCCACTCACTTCTTTTGGAAATACAAGTTTCTCATAAACTTTGTATAAACCCAAAATCTTTGATCATCTTATCAAAGTGCACATTCCAACTCCGAGATGCTTACTCCAGTCCATGGAAGGATCGCTAGAGCTAGCATACCTTTTAGCATCCTTAGGATCGACAAAACCTTTCTGATTGTATTACATACAACCTTTCCTTACGAAAATTGGTAAGGAAACTCGTTTTGACATCCATCTGCCAGATTTCATAAATGCAGCTAATGCTAACATGAATCCGACGGACTTAAGCATCGCTACGGATGAGAAAATCTCATCGTAGTCAACTCCTTGAACTTGTGAAAAAACTCTTCGCCACAAGTCGAGCTTCATAGACGGTGACATTACCGTCCATGTCCGTCTTCTTCTTAAAGATCCATTTATCTTAGGCTTGTCGATCATTGGGCAAGTCCACCAAAGTCCATGCTTTGTTCTGATACATGGATCATATCTCGGATTTCATGGTTTCCAACCATTTGTCGGAATTTGGGCCCACCATTACTTCTCCATAACTCGTAGGTTCATTGTTGTCTAGCAACATGACCTTCAAGACAGGATTACTGTACCACTCTGAAGCAGTACACATCCTTGCCACCCTATGAGGTACGATAGTGACTTGATCCGAAGTTTCATGACCACTATCATAAGCTTCTACTTCAATTGGTGTAGGTGCCACAGGAACAACTTCCTGTGCCCTGCTACACACTAGTTGTAGTAATGGTTCAATAACCATATCAAGTCTCCACCATCCTCCCACTCAACCTTTCGAGACAAACTTTTCCTCGAGAAAGGACCCGATTCAAGAAACAATCCATATTGCTTTCGGATCTGAATTAGGAGGTATACCCAACTGTTTTGGGTGTCCTATGAAGATGCATTTTATCCGCTTTGGGTTCGAGCTTATCAACCTGAAACTTTTCCACATAAGCGTCGCAGCCCCAAACCTTTAAGAAATGACAGCATAGTTTTCTCTAAACCGGTGTCATCTCAACGGAATTACGTGGTACCCTATTAAAGTGAGTGCGGGTGTCTCTAATGCCTAACCCATGAACGATAGTGGTAATTTGATAAGAGACATCATGGTACCCTCCATATCCAATAGGGTGCAACTATGATGTTCGGACACACCATCACACTATGGTGTTCCAGGCGGTATTAATTGTAAAACAATTTCCACAATGTCTTAATTGCGTGCCAAAACTCGTAACTCAGATATTCATCTCTATGATCATATCATAGACATTTTATCCTCTTGTCACAATGATCTTCTACTTCACTCTGAAATTACTTGAACCATTCAATAATTCAGACTTGTGTTTCATCAAGAAAATATTCTCAACATCTACTCGAATCATCTGTGAAGTAAGAACATAACGATATTCACTGCATGCCTCAGCACTCATTGGACTGCACACATCAAAATGTGTTACTTCCAACGAGTTGATATCTTGTTCCGTCTTACTAAAACGAGGCTTTCAGTCATCTTGCCCATGTGGTATGATTTGCATGTCTCAAGTGATTCAAAATCAAGTGAGTTCAAACGGTCCATTTGCATGGAGTTTCTTCATGCATATACACCAATAGACATGGTTCGCATGTCTCAAACTTTTCAAAATGAGTGAGTCCAAAGATCCATCAACATGGAGCTTCTTCATGCATTTTATACCGATATGACTTACGTGGCAGTGCCACAAGTAGGTGGTACTATCATTACTATCTTTTGGCATGAACATGTGTATCACTACGATCGAGATTTCAATGAACCATTCATTTTAGGTGCAAGACCATTGAAGGTATTATTCAAATAAATAGAGTAACCATTATTCTCTTTAAATGAATAACCGTATTGCGATAGTCATAATCCAATCATGTCTATGCTCAACGCAAACAACAAATAACAATTATTCAGGTTTTAACACCAATCTCGATGGTAGAGGGAGCGTGCGATGCTTGATCATATCAACATTGGAAACACTTCCAACACATATCGTCAGCTCACCTTTAGCTAGTCTCCGTTTATTCTGTAGCTTTTATTTCGAGTTACTAACACTTAGCAACCGAACCGGTATCTAATACCCTGGTGCTACTAGGAGTACTAGTAAAGTACACATCAACACAATGTATATCCAATAAACTTCTATCGACCTTGCCAGCCTTCTCATCTACCAAGTATCTAGGGTAATTCTGCTCCAGTGGTTGTTCCCTTTATTACAGAAGCACTTAGTCTCGGGTTTGGGTTCAACCTTGGGTTTCTTCACTAGAGCAGCAGCTGAATTGCCGTTTCATGAAGTATCCCTTTGTTCCCTTGCCCTTCTTGAAACTAGTGGTTTCACCAACCATCAACAATTGATGCTCCTTCTTGATTTCTACCTTCGCGGTGACAAACATCGCGAATATTTCAAGGATCATCATATCTATCCCTGATATGTTATGGTTCATCACGAAGCTCTAGCAGCTAGGTGGCAATGACTTTGGGGAAACATCACTATCTCATCTGGAAGATCAACTCCCATTCGATTCAAGTGATTGTTGCACTCAGACAATCTGAGCACAAGCTCAACGATTGAGCTTTTCTCCCTTAGTTTGCAGGCTAAGAAAATCGTCTGAGGTCTCATACCTCTTGACGTGGGCACGAGCCTGAAATCCCAATTTCAGCCCTTGAAACATCTCATATGTTCCGCGATGTTTCGAAAACGTCTTTAGTGCCTCAACTCTAAACCGTTTAACTGAACTATCACGTAGTTATCAAAACGTGTATGTCCGATGTTCGCAACATCCACAAACGACGTTTGGGGTTCAGCACACTGAGCGGTGCATTAAGGACATAAGCTTTCTACTGTCCGCATAATTGCTACTATCAACTTTCAACTATATTTTCTCTAGGAACATATCTAAAAAGTGGAACTAAAGCGCGAGCTTACGACATAATTTGCAAAGAACTTTTGACTATGTTCAGGATAATTAAGTTCATCTTATGAACTCCCACTCAGATAGACATCCCTCTGGTCATCTAAGTGATTACATGATCCGAGTCAACTAGGCCGTGTCCGATCATCACGTGAGATGGACTAGTCATCATCGGTGAACATCTTCATGTTGATCGTATCTACTGTACGACTCATGCTCGACCTTTCGGTCTTCGTGTTCCGAGGCCATGTCTGTACATGCTAGGCTCGTCAAGTTAACCCTAAGTGTATTGCATGTGTAAATCTGTCTTACACCCGTTGTATGTGAACGTAAGGATCTATCACACCCGATCATCACGTGGTGCTTCGAAACGACGAACTGTAGCAACGGTGCACAGTTAGGGGAGAACACTTCTTGAAATTGTTGTAAGGGATCATCTTATTTACTACCGTCGTTCTAAGTAAACAAGATGCATAAACATAATAAACATCACATGCAATTATATAGTAGTGACATGATATGGCCAATATCATATAGCTCCATTGATCTCCATCTTCGGGGCTCCATGATTATCATCGTCACCGGCATGACACCATGATCTCCATCATCATGATCGCCATCATCGTGTCTTCATGAAGTTGTCTCGCCAACTATTACTTCTACTACTATGGCTACCGGTTAGCAATAAAGTAAAGTAATTACATGGCGTTGTTCAATGACACGCAGGTCATACAATAAATAAAGACAACTCCTATGGCTCCTGCCGGTTGTCATACTCATCGACATGCAAGTCGTGAATCCTATTACAAGAACATGATCAATCTCATACATCACATATCATTCATCACATTCTTCTTGGCCATATCACATCACATAGCATACCCTGCAAAAACAAGTTAGACGTCCTCTAATTGTTGTTTGCATGTTTTACGTGGCTGCTATGGGTTTCTAGCAAGAACGTTTCTTACCTACGCAAAACCACAACGTGATATGCCAATTGCTATTTACCCTTCATAAGGACCCTTTTCATCGAATCTGTTCCGACTAAAGTGGGAGAGACTGGCACCCGCTAGCCACCTTATGCACCAAGTGCATGTCATTCGGTGGAACCTGTCTCACGTAAGAGTACGTGTAAGGTCGGTCCGGGCCGCTTCATCCCACAATACCGTCGAAACAAGATTGGACTAGTAACGGTAAGCATATTGAACAACATCAACGCCCACAACTACTTTGTGTTCTACTCGTGCAAAGAATCTACGCAATAAACCTGGCTCTGATACCACTGTTGGGGAACGTAGCAGAAATTCAAAATTTTCCTACGTGTCACCAAGATCTATATATGGAGAGACCAGAAACAAGTGGAAGGAGAGTTGCATCTACATACCCTTGTAGATCGCTAAGCGGAAGCGTTCAAGTGAACGGGATTGATGGAGTCGTACTCGTCGTGATCCAAATCACCGGAGATCCTAGTGCCAAACGGACAGCACCTCCGCATTCAACACACGTACAGCCCGGTGACGTCTCCCACGCCTTGATCCAGCAAGGAGAGAGGGAGAGGTTGAGGAAGACTCCATCCAGCAGTAGCACAACAGCGTGGTGGTGGTGGAGGAGCGTGGCAATCCAGCAGGGCTTCGCCAAGCACCGCGGGAGAGGAGGAGGAGAGGGAGGGCTGCACCAACAAGAGAGAGATCGAATCGCGTGTATTGGGCAGCCCCCTAGGCCTCATATATATAGGGGAAGGGGAGGAGGGTGCGCCCCCTCTAGGGTTCCCACCCCTAGAGGGGCGGCAGCCCCAAACCCATCTATGGGTGGCGGCCACAAGGGGGGAGGAGAGGGAGGCGCAGGGAGTATGGGCCTTAGGGCCCATCTGCCCTTAGGGTTTGCCCCCTCTCCCCTTCTAGGCGCATGGGCCTTAGTGGGAAGCGCCCCAGCCCACCTAGGGGCTGGTGCCTTCTCACACTTGGCCCATGTATGCCTCTGGGGCCCATGCCCCCCCCCCCCGGTGGACCCCCGGACCCCTCCGGTGGTCCCGGTACATTACCGATAAACCCCGAAACCTTTCCGGTGACCAAAACAGGACTTCCCATATATAAATATTTACCTCTGGACCATTCCGGAACTCCTCGTGACGTCCGGGATCTCATCCGGGACTCCAAACAACATTCGGTAACCACATACAAGCTTCCTTTATAACCCTAGCGTCATCGAACCTTAAGTGTGTAGACCCTATGGGTTCGAGAGACATGCAGACATGACCGAGACGTTCTCCGGTCAATAACCAACAGCGGGATCTGGATACCCATATTGGCTCCCACATGTTCCATGATGATCTCATCGGATGAACCACGATGTCAAGGACTTAATCAATCCCGTATACAATTCCCTTTGTCTAGCGATATTGTACTTGCCCGAGATTCGATCGTCGGTATCCCGATACCTTGTTCAATCTCGTTACTGGCAAGTCTCTTTACTCGTTCCGTAACACATCATCCGTGATCAACCCCTTGGTCGCATTGTGCACATTATGATGATGTCCTACCGAGTGGGCCCAGAGATACCTCTCCGTTTACACGGAGTGACAAATCCCAGTCTCGATTCGTGCTAACCCAACAGACACTTTCAGAAATACCTGTAGTGCACCTTTATAGCCACCCAGTTACGTTGTGACGTTTGGTACACCCAAAGCATTCCTACGGTATCCGGGAGTTGCACAATCTCATGGTCTAAGGAAATGATACTTGACATTATAAAAGCTTTAGCATACGAACTACACGATCTTTGTGCTAGGCTTAGGATTGGGTCTTGTCCATCACATCATTCTCCTAATGGTGTGATCCCGTTATCAATGACATCCAATGTCCATGGTCAGGAAACCGTAACCATCTATTGATCAACGAGCTAGTCAACTAGAGGCTTACTAGGGACATGGTGTTGTCTATGTACCCACACATGTATCTGAGTTTCCTATCAATACAATTATAGCATGGATAATAAACGATTATCATAAACAAGGAAATATAATAATAACTAATTTATTATTGCCTCTAGGGCATATTTCCAACAATTCTTTCCGCTCAATCTATCATAGAGTTCATACTAGAATAACACCTTAAGACACAAATCAACCAAAATCCTAATGTCACCTAGATATTCCGTTGTCACATCAAGTATCCGTGGGCATGATTATCTGATATGCATCACACAATCTCAGATTCATCTATTCAACCAACACAAAGTACTTCAAAGAGTGCCCTAAAGTGAGAGTCAAGACGAAAATGTGTGCCAACCCTTATGCATAGGTTCATGGGCGGAACCCGCAAGTTGATCACCAAAACATACATCAAGTGGCACATGATATCCCATTGTCACCACAGATAAGCACGGCAAGACACACATCAAGTGTTCTCAAATCATTAAAGACTCAATCCGATAAGATAACTTCGAGAGGAAAACTCTATTCATCACAAGACAGTAGAGGGGGAGAAACATCATAAGATCCAACTATAATAGGAAAGCTCGAGATACATCAAGATCATTCCATAGAGGGAACACGAGAGAGAACACGAGAAAGAGAGATCAAACACATAGCTACTGGTACATACCCTCAGCCCCTAGGGTGAACTACTCCCTCCTCGTCATGGAGAGCGCCGGGATTATGAAGATGGACACCGGTGAGGGATCCCCCCCTCCGGAAGGGTGCCGGAACGGGCTTGATGTCTACTACACAACCTTCTTCTTGTAGACGTTGTTGGGCCTGCAAGTGCACAGGTTTGTAGGACAGTAGCAAATTTCCCTCAAGTGGATGACCTATGGTTTATCAATCCGTAGGAGGCGTAGGATGAAGATGGTCTCTCTCAAACAACCCTGCAACCAAATAACAAAGAGTCTCTTGTGTCCCCAATACACCCAATACAATGGTAAATTGTATAGGTGCACTAGTTCGGCGAAGAGATGGTGATACAAGTGCAATATGGATGGTAGATAATGAAGGAAATATGCCCTAGAGGCAATAATAAAGTTATTATTTATTTCCTTATTTCACGATAAATGTTTATTATTCATGCTAGAATTGTATTAACCAGAAACATAATACATGTGTGAATACATAGACAAACATAGTGTCACTAGTATGCCTCTACTTGACTAGCTCGTGAATCAAAGATGGTTAAGTTTCCTAGCCATGGACAAAAGAGTTGTCATTTGATTAACGGGATCACATCATTAGGAGAATGATGTGATTGACTTGACCCATTCCGTTAGCTTAGCACACGATCGTTTAGTATGTTGCTACTGCTTTCTTCATGACTTATACATGTTCCTGTGACTATGAGATTATGCAACTCCCGTTTACCAGAGGAACACTTTGTGTGCAACCAAACGTCACAACGTAACTGGGTGATTATAAAGGTGCTCTACAGGTGTCTCCAAAGGTACATGTTGGCTTGGCATATTTCGAGATTAGGTTCTGTCACTCCGATTGTCGGAGAGGTATCTCTGGGCCCTCTCGGTAATACACATCACTTAAGCCTTGCAAGCATTGCAACTAATGAGTTAGTTGTGGGATGATGTATTACGGAACGAGTAAAGAGACTTGCCGGTAATGAGATTGAACTAGGTATTGGATACCGACGATCGAATCTCGGGCAAGTAACATACCGATGACAAAGGGAACAACGTATGTTGTTATGCGGTTTGACCGATAAATATCTTCGTAGAATATGTAGGAACCAATATGGACATCCAGGTTCCGCTATTGGTTATTGATCGAGAATAGTTCTAGGTCATGTCTACATAGTTCTCGAACCCGTAGGGTCCGCATGTTTAAGGTTTCGATGACAGTTATATTATGAGTTTATGAGTTTTGATGTACCGAAGGAGTTCGAAGTCCCGGATGAGATAGGGGACATGACGAGGAGTCTCGAAATGGTCGAGACGTAAAGATCGATATTGGATGACTATATTCGGAGTTCAGAAAGGTTCCGAGTGATTCGGGTATTTTTCGGAGTATCGGAGAGTTACGGGAATTCGCCGGGGAGTATATGGGCCTTATTGGGCCATACGGGAATAGAGGAGAGAGGCCGAAAGGAAGGAGGCGCGCAGCCCCCCTCTGGTCCGAATTGGACAAGGGGTGCGGCCCCCCTTTCCTTCCTCCTCTCCCCCTCTTTCCCCCTTCTCCTACTCCAACAAGGGAGGTGGAATCCTACTAGGACTAGGGAGTCCTAGTAGGACTCCACACTTGGCGCGCCCCCTCCTAGGGCCGGCCACCTCTCCCCTTGCTCCTTTATATACGGGGGCAGGGGGCACCCCATGACACACAAGTTGATCTACGGATCGTTCCTTAGCCGTGTGCGGTGCCCTCCTCCACCATATTCCACCTTGGTCATATCGTCGCGGAGTTTAGGCGAAGCCCTGCGCCGGTAGAACATCATCATTGTCGCCACGCCGTCGTGCTGACGAAACTCATCCCCGACGCTTTGCTGGATTGGAGCCCGGGGAACGTCATCGAGCTGAACGTGTGCTGAACGTGGAGGTGCCGTACGTTCGGTGCTTGGATCGGTCGAGTCGTGAAGACGTACGACTACATCAACCGCGTTGTGATAACGCTTCCGCTTACGGTCTACGAGGGTACGTGGACAATACTCTCCTCTCTCGTTGCTATGCCATCACCATGATCTTGTATGTGCGTAGGAAATTTTTTGAAATTACTACGTTACCCAACAGTGGTATCAGAGCCTAGGTTTTATGCGTTGATGTTATATGCACGAGTAGAACACAAGTGAGTTGTGGGCGATACAAGTCATACTGCTTACCAGCATGTCATACTTTGGTTCGGCGGTATTGTTGGATGAAGCGGCCCGGACCGACATTACGCGTACGCTTACGCGAGACTGGTTTTACCGCCGTGCTTTGCACACAGGTGACTAGCGGGTGTCAGTTTCTCCAACTTTAGTTGAACCGAGTATGGCTACGCCCGGTCCTTGAGAAGGTTAAAACAGCACCAACTTGACAAACTATCGTTGTGGTTTTGATGCCTAGGTAAGAACGGTTCTTGCTCAGCCCGTAGCAGCCACGTAAAACTTGCAACAACAAAGTAGAGGATGTCTAACTTGTTTTTGCAGGGCATGTTGTGATGTGATATGGTCAAGACGTGATGAGATATAAGTTGTTGTATGAGATGATCATGTTTTGTTGAAGTTATCGGCAACTGGCAGAAGCTCTATGGTTGTCTCTTTGTTGCATAAGATGCAAGTGCCAAATAATTGCTTTACTTTATCGCTATGCGATAGCAATAGTTGCAAGAGCAATAGTTGGTGAGACAACCATGTGATGACACATTGATGTAGATCAAGATGATGAAGATCATGGAGTCGTGCCGGTGACGATAGAGATCATGACAATACTTTGGAGATGGAGATCAAAGGCGCAAGATGATCATGGCCATATCATGTCACATATTTTGATTGCATATGATGTTTATCTATTATACATCTTATTCTTGCTTTGATTGACGGTAGCATTTTAAGATGATCTCTCACTAATTATCAAGAAGTGTTCTCCCTGAGTATGCACCGTTGGCAAAGTTCGTCGTGCCCAGACACCACGTGATGATCGGGTGTGATAAGCTCTACGTCCATCTACAACGGGTGCAAGCCAGTTTTGCACACGCGGAATACTCAGGTTAAACTTGACGAGCCTAGCATCTGCAGATATGGCCTCGGAACACGGAGATCGAAAGGTCGAGCGTGAATCATATAGTAGATATGATCAACATAGTGATGTTCACCATTGAAAACTACTCCATCTCACGTGATGATCGGTTATGGTTTAGTTGATTTGGATCACGTGATCACTTAGATGACTCGAGAGATGTCTGTCTAAGTGGGAGTTCTTAAGTAATATGATTAATTGAACTTAAATTTATCATGAACTTAGTCCTGGTAGTATTTTGCAAATTATGTTGTAGATCAATAGCTCGCGTTGTTGCTTTCATTTGTTTATTTTGATATGTTCCTAGAGAAAATTATGTTGAAAAATGTTAGTAGCAATGATGCGGATTGGATCCGTGATCTGAGGTTTATCCTCATTGCTGCACAGAAGAATTATGTCCTTAATGCACCGCTAGGTAACAGACCTATTGCAGGAGCAGATGCAGACGTTATGAACGTTTGGCTAGCTCAATATGATGACTACTTGATAGTTTAGTGCGCCATACTTAACGGCTTAGAATCGGGACTTCGAAGACGTTTTGAACGTCATGGACCATATGAGATGTTCTAGGAATTGAAGTTAATATTTCAAGCAAATACCCGAGTTGAGAGATATGAAGTCTCCAACAAGTTCTATAGCTAAAGGATGTAGGAGAATCGCTCAATTAGTGAGCAAGTGCTCAGATTGTCTGGGTACTACAATCGCTTGAATCAAGTGGGAGTTAATCTTCCAGATAAGATAGTGATTGATAGAATTCTCTAGTCACCATCACCAAGTTAGTAGAACTTCGTGATGAACTATAGTATGCAAAGGATGATGGAAACGATTCCCGAGCTCTTCGTGATGTTGAAATCGACGAAGGTAGAAATCAAGAAAGAGCATCAAGTGTTGATGATTGACAAGACCACTAGTTTCAAGAGAATGGAAAAGGGAAAGAAAGGGAACTTCAAGTAGAATGACAAGCAAGTTGTCACTCCGGCGAAGAAGCCCAAAGCTGAACCTAAAGCCTGAAACTGAGTGCTTCTACTGCAAAGGAAATGGTCACTGGAAGTGGAACTACTCCAAATATTTGGTGGATAAGAAGGATGGCAAAGTGAACAAGGGTATATTTGATATACAGGTTATTGATGTGTGCTTTACTAGTGTTTATAGTAGCCCCTGAGTATTTGATACTTGTTCGGTTGCTAAGATTAGTAACTCGAAACAGGAGTTACAGAATAAACAAAGACTAGTTGAAGGGGAAGTGACGATGAGTGTTGGAAGTAGTTCCAAGATTGATATGATCATCATCGCACACTCCCTATACTTTCGGGATTAGTGTTAAACCTAAATAAATGTTATTTGGCATTTGCGTTGAGCATGAATATGATTTGATCATGTTTATTGCAATACAGTTATTCATTTAAAATCAGAGAATAATTGTTGTTCTGTTTAAATGAATAAAACCTTCAATGGTCATACACCCAATGAAAATAGTTTGTTGGATCTCGATCGTAGTGATACACATATTCATAATATTGATGCCAAAAGATGCAAAGTTAATAATGATAGTACAACTTATTTGTGGCACTGCCGTTTGGGTCATATCGGTGTAAAACGCATGAAGAAACTCCATGCTGATGGGTTTTTGGAATCACTTGATTATGAATCATTTGATGCTTGCGAACCGTGCCTTTTGGGCAAGATGACTGAAACTCCATTGTTCGGAACAATGGAACGAGATACTGACTTGTTGGAAATAATACATACCGATGTATGCGGTCCAATGAGTGTTGATGCTCGTGGTAGGTATCGTTATTTTCTGACCTTCACAAGATGATTTGAGCAGATATGAGTATATCTACTTAATGAAGCACAAGTCTGAAACATTTGAAAAGTTCAAAGAATTTCAGAGTGAAGTGGAGAATCATCGTAACAAGAAAATAAAGTTTCTACGATCTGATCGTGGAGGAGAATATTTGAGTTACGAGTTTGGCCTTCATATAAAACAATGTGGAATAGTTTCACAGCTCACGCCACATGGAACACCATAACGTAATGGTGTGTCCGAACGTCATAACCGCACTTTATTTGATATGGTGCGATCAATGATGTCTCTTACCGATTTACCAATATCATTTTGGGGTTATGCATTAGAGACAGCTGCATTCACGTTAAATAGGGCACCATTAAATCCGTTGAGACGACACCATATGAACTATGGTTTAGCAGTAAACCTAAGCCGTCATTTCTTAAAGTTTGGAGTTGCGATGCTTATGTGAAAAAGGTTTTCAACCTGATAAGCTCGAACCCAAATCGGAAAAGTGCGTCTTCATAGAATACCCAAAGGAAACTGTTGGGTACTCCTTCTATCACAGATCCAAAGGCAAAACATTCGTTGCTAAGAATGGATCCTTTCTAGAGAAGGAGTTTCTCTCGAAAGAAGTGAGTGGGAGGAAAGTAGAGCTTAATAAGGTAATTTGTACCTTCTCCCGAATTGGAAACTAGTTCATCACTGAAATCAGTTCCAGTGATGCCTACACCAATTAGTGAGGAAGCTAATGATGATGATCATGAAACTTCAAGATCAAGTTACTACCAAAACCTCGTAGGTCAACCAGAGTAAGATCCGCACCAGAGTGGTACGGTAATCCTATTCTAGAAGTCATGTTACTAGACCATGATAAACCTATGAACTATGAGGAAGCGATGATGAGCCCAGATTCCGCGAAATGGCTTGAGGCCATAAAATCTGAGATATGATCCATGTATGAGAACAAAGTATGGACTTTGATTGACTTGCTCGATGATCAGCAAGCCATGTTAAATAAATGGATCTTCAAGAGGAAGACAGATGCTGATAGTAGTGTTACTATCTATAAAGCTAGACTTGTTGAAAAAGGTTTTTGACAAAGTTCAAGATGTTAAATACAATGAGATTTTCTCACTCGTATTGATGCTTAAAAGTCTGTCTGAATCATGTTAGCAATTGCCACATTTTATGAAATCTGGCAAATGGATGTCAAAATTGCATTCCTTAATGGTTTTCTTAAAGAAGAGTTGTATATGATGCAACCAGAAGATTTTGTCAATCCTAAAGGTGCTAACAAAATGTGCAAGCTCCAGCGATCCATCAATGGACTGGTGCAAGCATCTCGGAGTTGGAATATACGCTTTGATGTGTTGATCAAAGCATATGGTTTTATACAGACTTTTGGAAAGGCCTGTATTTACAAGAAAGTGAGTGGGAGCACTACAGCCTTTCTGATAAGTATATGTGAATGACATATTGTTGATCGAAAATAATGTAGAATTATTCTGCAAAGCATAAAGGAGTGTTTGAAAGGAGTTTTTCAAAGAAAGACCTCGGTGAAGCTGCTTACATATTGAGCATCAAGATCTATAGAGATAGATCAAGACGCTTGATAAGTTTTTCAATGAATACATACCTTGACAAGATTTTGAAGTAGTTCAAAATGGAGCAGTCAAAGAAAGAGTTCTTGCCTGTGTTACAAGGTGTGAGATTGATTAAGACTCAAAACCCGACCACGGCAGAAGATAGAAAGAGAATGAAAGTCATTCCCTATGCATCAGCCATAGGTTCTATAAAGTATGTCATGATGTGTACCAGATCTATTGCATACCCTACCACTAAGCTTGGCAAGGGAGTGCAATAGTGATCTAGGAGTAGATCAATGGACAGCGGTCAAAATTATCCTTAGTGGAATAAGGATATGTTTCTCGATTATGGAAGTGAAAAAAGGTTCGTCGTAAAGGGTTACGTTGATGCAAGTTTTAACACTAATCTAGATGACTCTGAGTCCCAATCTGGATACATATTGAAAGTGGGAGCAATTAGCTAGAGTAGCTCCATACAGAGCATTGTAGACATAGAAATTTGCAAAATACTTACGGCTCTGATTGTGACAGACCCATTGACTAAAATTATCTCACAAGCAAAATATGATCACACCTTAGTGCTCTTTGGGTGTTAATCACATAGCGATGTGAACTAGATTACTGACTCTAGTAAACCCTTTGGGCGTTGATCACATGACGATGTGAACTATGGGTATTAATCACATACAGATGTGAATATTGATGTTAAATCACATGGTGATGTGAACTAGATTATTGACTCTAGTGCAAGTGGGAGACTGAAGGAAATATGCCCTAGAGGCAATAATAAAGTTATTATTTATTTCCTTATTTCATGATAAATGTTTATTATTCATGCTAGAATTGTATTAACCGGAAACATAATACATGTGTGAATACATAGACAAACATAGTGTCACTAGTATGCCTCTACTTGACTAGCTCGTGAATCAAAGATGGTTAAGTTTCCTAGCCATGGACAAAAGAGTTGTCATTTGATTAATAGGATCACATCATTAGGAGAATGATGTGATTGACTTGACCCATTCCGTTAGCTTAGCACACGATCGTTTAGTATGTTGCTACTGCTTTCTTCATGACTTATACATGTTCCTGTGACTATGAGATTATGCAACTCCCGTTTACCAGAGGAACACTTTGTGTGCTACCAAACGTCACAACGTAATTGGGTGATTATAAAGGTGCTCTACAGGTGTCTCCAAAGGTACATGTTGGGTTGACGTATTTCGAGATTAGGTTTTGTCACTCCGATTGTCAGAGAGGTATCTCTGGGCCCTCTCGGTAATGCACATCACTTAAGCCTTGCAAGCATTGCAACTAATGAGTTAGTTGTGGGATGATGTATTACAGAACGAGTAAAGAGACTTGCCGGTAACGAGATTGAACTAGGTATTGGATACCGACGATCGAATCTCGGGCAAGTAACATACCGATGACAAAGAGAACAACGTATGTTGTTATGCGGTTTGACCGATAAAGATCTTCGTAGAATATGTAGGAACCAATATGGACATCCAGGTTCCGCTATTGGTTATTGATCGAGAATAGTTCTAGGGCATGTCTACATAGTTCTCGAACCCGTAGGGTCCGCGCGCTTAAGGTTTCGATGACAGTTATATTATGAGTTTATGAGTTTTGATGTACCGAAGGAGTTCGGAGTCCCGGATGAGATCGGGGACATGACGAGGAGTCTCGAAATGGTCGAGACGTAAAGATCGATATATTGGACGACTATATTCGGAGTTCGGAAAGGTTCCGAGTGATTCGGGTATTTTTCGGAGTACCGGAGAGTTACGGGAATTCGCCGGGGAGTATATGGGCCTTATTGGGCCATAGGGGAATAGAGGAGAGAGGCCGAAAGGAAGGAGGCGCGCAGCCCCCCTCTGGTCCGAATTGGACAAGGGGTGCGGCCCCCCTTTCCTTCCTCCTCTCCCCCTCTTTCCCCCTTCTCCTACTCCAACAAGGGAGGTGGAATCCTACTAGGACTAGGGAGTCCTAGTAGGACTCCACACTTGGCGCGCCCCCTCCTAGGGCCGGCCACCTCTCCCCTTGCTCCTTTATATACGGGGGCAGGGGGCACCCCATGACACACAAGTTGATCTACGGATCGTTCCTTAGCCGTGTGCGGTGCCCCCCTCCACCATATTCCACCTCGGTCATATCTTCGCGGAGTTTAGGCGAAGCCCTGCGCCGGTAGAACATCATCATCGTCACCACGCCGTCGTGCTGACGAAACTCATCCCCGACACTTTGCTGGATTGGAGCCCGGGGAACGTCATCGAGCTGAACGTGTGCTGAACGCGGAGGTGCCGTACGTTCGGTGCTTGGATCGGTCGAGTCGTGAAGACGTACGACTACATCAACCGCGTTGTGATAATGCTTCCGCTTACGGTCTACGAGGGTACATGGACAATACTCTCCTCTCTCGTTGCTATGCCATCACCATGATCTTGCATGTGCGTAGGAAATTTTTTGAAATTACTACGTTACCCAACAGATAAAGGTATTTGTAATCTGAAATTATAAAAACAGCAAGGTAACAAGTGGTAAAAGTGAGCGTAAACGGTGTTGCAATGGTAGGAAACAAGGCATAAGGTTCATACTTTCACTAGTGCAAGTTCTCTCAACAATAATAACATAGATAGATCATATAACAATCCCTCAACATGCAACAAAGAGTCACTCCAAAGCCACTAATAGCGGAGAACAAACAAAGACATTATGGTAGGGTACGAAACCACCTCAAAGTTATCCTTTATGTTCTATCTATTCAAGAGTTCGTAGTAAAATAACATGAAGCTATTCTTTCCGCTCAATCTATCATAGAGTTCATACTAGAATAACACCTTAAGACACAAATCAACCAAAACCCTAATGTCACCTAGATACTCCATTGTCACCTCAAGTATCCGTGGGCATGATTATACGATAAGCATCACACAATCTCAGATTCATCTATTCAACCAACACAAAGTACTTCAAAGAGTGCCCCATAGTTTCTACCAGAGAGTCAAGACGAAAACGTGTGCCAACCCCTATGCATAGGTTCATGGGTGGAACCCGCAAGTTGGTCACCAAAACATACATCAAGTGGCACATGATATCCCATTGTCACCACAGATAATCAAGGAAAGACATACATCAAGTGTTCTCAAATCATAAAAGACTCAATCCGATAAGATAACTTCAAAGGGGAAAACTCAATCCATTACAAAAGAGTAGAGGGGGGAGAAACATCATAAGATCAAACTATAATAGCAAAGCTCGGGATACATCAAGATCGTGCCATAGAGGGAACACGAGAGAGAACGCGAGAGAGAGAGAGAGAGAGAGAGAGAGAGAGAGAGAGAGAGAGAGATCAAACACATAGCTACTGGTACATACCCTCAGCCCCGAGGGTGAACTACTCCCTCCTCGTCATGGAGAGCGCCAGGATGATGAAGATGCCCACTGGTGAAGGATCCCCCCTCTGGCAAGGTGCCGGGAAGGGCTCCCGAGAGGTTTCTGGTGGCTACAGAGGCTCGCGGCAGCGGAACTCCCAATCTATCTTGATATTCGATGTTTTTAGGGTACGAGGGAATATATAGGCGAAAGAAGTCGGTCGGGGGAGCCTCGAGGGGCACACGAGAGGGTAGGGCGCGCCCAGGGGGGTGGGCACGCCCCCTATCTTGTGGCCTCCTCGATGATCCCCTGGCTTGCACTCCAAGTTCCTGGGATTGGTTCTGTTCCAAAAATAACTTTTCCGAAGGTTTCGTTCCATTTGGACTCCGTTTGATATTCCTTTTCTTCGAAATACTGAAACATGCAATAAAACAGCAATATGGGCTGGGCCTCCGGTTAATAGGTTAGTCCCAAAAGTAATATAAAAGTGTATAATAAAGCCCGTAATCATTCAAAACAGATAATAAAATAGCATGAATACTTCATAAATTATAGATACGTTGGAGACATATCAGCATCCCCAAGCTTAATTCCTACTCGTCCTCGAGTAGGTAAATGATAAAAGAAAGAATTTATGAAGTGTGAATGCTAGCAGGTGCACAAGTTTGATCAATGATAATTTCAATCACCTTTGCTAGCATAATTATATGTCATAACAATAGCTCATCTCATAAAACTTTTCATGATCAAGTAACAAGATATTCACATGTTAAAGCATAGACCATAAACTTTCTTGAAAACTAGCAAACTTCATTCTCAGTCATCAAACAATTGCAATTCATCTTATTTTCAGGAAGGGTCTATGTCAGAGATTTGATTTAGCAAACTTCACATACTCAACTATCATATAGTCTTCTACAATTGCTAACACTCACGCAATACTTGTGGTTATGGAGTTTTAATTGGACACTGAGAAAGATAGGGGCTTATAGTGCTGCCTCCAAACGTATTCACCTTTGGGTGATGTCAACAATAATAGTTCATGCTAACTTACATCCAATTGGATATATAAATCAGGATCACCCCAACACAAATTGCTTGCCAAAGGATAAAATGAAAAAGGGAAGGTGAAGATCACCTTGACTCTTGCATAAATTAAAAGACATAAAGTAAAAGATAGGCCCTTCGCAGAGGGAAGCAGGGATTTGCAGAGGTGCCAGAGCTCCATTTTGAAATAGAGATAAATAATTTTGAAAGGTATGATCTCAATGTCAACATAACAACCAAGAGTTCCCAATATCTTACATAGTACATACATTATAGGCGGTTCCCAAACAGAATGGTCAAAGTTTTTACTCCCCCTCCACCAACAATCATCAATCCATGGCTTGCCTGAAACAACGGGTGCCTCCAACTAACATCAAACCTGGGGGAGTTTTGTTTGCAATTATTTTGATTTGATTTTGATTTTTGTTATCATGGGACTAGGCATCCCGGTTACTGCCACTTTCTCGTGAATGAGGAGCGGAGTCCACTCCTCTTAAGAATAACCCACCTAGCATGGATGACACTGACATCCCCTAGTTGCTACATGAGCAATTCAGGCATACAAAACAGATTATAATTTGAAGGTTTAGAGTTTGGCACATGCAAATTTACTTGGAACGGCAGGTGGATACCGCATATAGGTAGATATGGTGGACACTCATGGCAAAAACTGGGTTTAAGGATATTGGATGCACAAGCAGTATTCCTGCTTAGTACAGATATTTAGGCTAGCATGAGGGGGAAAGGCAAGCTCAACATGTTTGAATGATCCATGACAATATACTTTAACTGAGATGTGAGAAAACATAACCCATTACGTTGTCTTCCTTGTCCAACATCAAATCTTTAGCATGTCATACTTAATGAGTGCTCACAATTATAAAAGATGTCCATGATAATATATTTATATGTGAAATCTCTCTTCCTTAAATATTTTTTCATGAATTGTTCAAATGACCAATAAAATGCTTGCTAACCTTCAATAAACTTACTATTTCTACTTCTTAGGTGTGAAGTCGTTACTCCCCATGGGATAAGCAAATGAAACATATATAATTTCAGATTTATGACATTCAACTCATTCAACCAATTACTCATAGGATATAAGTGAAGCACATGAGTAAATGAAAAACTACTCCAAAAAGATATAAGTGAAGATCAATGAGTAGCTAAATAATTATGCAACTAAAGACTCTCTCTCATAAAAGAATTTCAGATATTGGTATTTTATTCAAGCAGCAAACAAAACAAAATAAAATGACATTTGCAAAGATAACACAACTCAACTGAAGAAGCAAAAACTTAGGTTCAACCGATACTAACCGATAATTGTTGAAGGAGAAAGGTGGGATGCCTAAGGGGGCATCCCCAAGCTTAGATGCTTGAGACTTCTTGAAATATTATCTTGGGGTGCCTTGGGCATCCCCAAGCTTGAGCTTTTGTGTCTCCTTAATTCCTCTCATATCATGGTTTCTCTTTTTATCAAAAGCTTCATCCACACCAAACTCAACAAGAACTCGTGAGACAGGTTAGTATAAACCAATGCAAAACCTTATCATTTTCTACTGTAACAAATCACTAACATTATTATTCAACATTGAATACTAAATGTCTCTGCATATTTAATACTCCTATCCTCAAATAGAATCATTAAACAAGCAAGCATAGGCAAACAATGCAAACATAACAGCAATCTGCCAAAGCAGTATAGTCTGTAAAGAATGCAAGATTCATCATACTTCCCTAACTCCAAAAATTATGAGAGAAATACTAAGCTGTAAAAGATTTATGAGAGCTCATTATGAAAAGAGATTCAACATTATATCACTCTCTGACTTTTCTAGGGAATTTTTACAACAGAGGTAAACTTTCTGTTTTCAAACAGCAACATGTATACTAGCAAAATAAGCATGGTAAAGGCTATCCTTGAAATTTTTATTGAAAATAAAGATGCGAAACATTATTTTAAATAACAGCAAGCAAATACTAACAAAAGAAAATGATGATCCAAGCAAAACGCATATCATGTGGCGAATAAAAATATAGCTCAAAGTAAATTTACCGATGAACGAAGACGAAAGAGGGGATGCCTTCCGGGGCATCCCCAAGCTTAGGCTCTTGGTTGTCCTTGGATATTACCTTGGGGTGCCTTGGGCATCCCCAATATTAGTCTCTTTCCACTCCTTATTCCATAGTTCATCGAATCTTTACCCAAAACTTGAAAACTTCAAACACACAAAACTCAAAACAAAACTCGTAAGCTCCGTTAGTATAAGAAAATAAAACCACCACTTAGGTACTGTAATGAACTCATTCTAAATTCATATTGGTTTAATATATACTGTATTCCAAGTTCTCTATGGTTCATACCCTTACATATTAGCCATAGATTCATCAAAATAAGCAATCAACACAATGAAAACAGAATCTGTCAAAAACAGAACAGTCTGTAGTAATCTGTATCAAACGTATACTTATGGAACCCCCAAAATTATGAAATAAATTGGTGGACCTGAGGAATTTTTCTATTAATCATCTCCAAAAAGAATCAACCTAAAATCACTTTCCAGTAAAAAAAATGACAGCTAATCTCGTGAGCGCAAAGTTTCTGTTTTTTACAGCAAGATCACATTGACTTCACCCAAGTCTTCCCAAAGGCTCTACTTGGCACTTTATTGAAACAAAAGCTATAAAACATGATTACTACAGTAGAATAATCATGTGGACACACAAAAACAGTAAGGGTAAATATTGGGTTGTCTCCCAACAAGCGCTTTTCTTTAATGCATTTCTAGTTAGGCATGATGATGACAATGATGCTCACATAAAAGATAAGAATTGAAACATAATGGGAGCATCATGAAGAATATGACTAGCACATTTAAGTCTAACCCACTTCCTATGCATAGGGATTTTGTGACAAACAACTTATGGGAACAATAATCAACTAGCATAGGAAGGCAAAACAAGCATAGCTTCAAGATTTTAAGCACATAGAGAGGAAACTTGATATTATTGCAATTCCTACAAGCATATATTCCTCCCTCATAATAGTTTTCAGTAGCATCATGAATGAATTCAACAATATAACCAGCACCTAAAGAATTCTTTTCATGATCTACAAGCATAGAAATTTTACTACTCTCCACATAAGCAAATTTATTCTCATCAATAGTAGTGGGAGCAAACTCAACAAAATAACTATCATGTGAAGCATAATCCAATTCAAAACTAAAATCATGATGACAAGTTTCATGGTTATCATTATTCTTAATAGCATACAAGTCATCAAAAAAATCATCATAGATAGCAACTTTGTTCTCATAATCAATTGGAACCTCTTCCAAAATAGTGGAATCATCACTAAATAAATTTGACACTCTTCCAAATCCACTTTCATATTCATCACAATAAGATTCAACATCCTCCAAAATAGTGGGATCAATACTACCTAAAGTTGACACTCTTCCAAACGCACTTTCATCAATATAATCATCATAAATAGGAGGCATGCTTTCATCATAATAAATTTGCTCATCAAAACTAGAGGGGCAAAAAATATCATATTCATCAAACATAGCATCCTCAAGCTTGTGGCTTTGCATATCATTAGCATCATGGGTATTCAAAGAATTCATACTAACAACATTGCAATCATGCTCATCATTCAAAGATTTAGTGCAAAATATTTTATAGATTTCTTCTTCTAGCACTTGAGCACAATTTTCCTTTCCATCATTCTCACGAAAGATATTAAAAAGATGAAGCGTATGAGATAAACTCAATGCCATTTTTTTGTAGTTTTCTTTTATAGACTAAACTAGTGATAAAACAAGAAACAAAAAGATTTGATTGCAAGATCTAAAGATATACCTTCAAGCACTCACCTCCCCGGCAACGGCGCCAGAAAAGAGCTTAGTTGATGGGGTGTGAGTGCCGTTTACCTAGCCTCCCCGGCAACGGCGCCAGAAAAGAGCTTGATGTCTACTACACAACCTTCTTCTTGTAGACGTTGTTGGGCCTGCAAGTGCACAGGTTTGTAGGACAGTAGCAAATTTCCCTCAAGTGGATGACCTAAGGTTTATCAATCTGTAGGAGGCGTAGGATGAAGATGGTCTCTCTCAAACAACCCTGCAACCAAATAACAAAGAGTCTCTTGTGTCCCCAACACACCCAATACAATGGTAAATTGTATAGGTGCACTAGTTCGGCGAAGAGATGGTGATACAAGTGCAATATGGATGGTAGATAAAGGTATTTGTAATCTGAAATTGTAAAAACAGCAAGGTAACAAGTGGTAAAAGTGAGCGTAAACGGTGTTGCAATGGTAGGAAACAAGGCCTAAGGTTCATACTTTCACTAGTGCAAATTCTCTCAGCAATAATAACATAGATAGATCATATAACAATCCCTCAACATGCAACAAAGAGTCACTCCAACGCCACTAATAGCAGAGAACAAACGAAGAGATTATGGTAGGGTACGAAACCACCTCAAAGTTATCCTTTCTGTTCTATCTATTCAAGAGTTCATAGTAAAATAACATGAAGCTATTCTTTCCGCTCAATCTATCATAGAGTTCATACTAGAATAACACCTTAAGACACAAATCAACCAAAACCCTAATGTCACCTAGATACTCCATTGTCACCTCAAGTATCCGTGGGCATGATTATACGATAAGCATCACACAATCTCAGATTCATCTATTCAACCAACACAAAGTACTTCAAAAAGTGCCCCAAAGTTTCTACCAGAGAGTCAAGACGAAAACGTGTGCCAACCCCTATGCATAGGTTCATGGGCGGAACCCGCAAGTTGGTCACCAAAACATACATCAAGTGGCACATGATATCCCATTGTCACCACAGATAATCACGGCAAGACATACATCAAGTGTTCTCAAATCATAAAAGACTCAATCCGATAAGATAACTTCAAAGGGGAAAACTCAATCCATTACAAAAGAGTAGAGGGGGGAGAAACATCATAAGATCCAACTATAATAGCAAAGCTCAGGATACATCAAGATCGTGCCATAGAGGGAACACGAGAGAGAACACGAGAGAGAGAGAGAGAGAGAGAGAGAGAGAGAGACAGAGACAGAGACAGAGAGACAGATCAAACACATAGCTACTGGTACATACCCTCAGCCCCGAGGGTGAACTACTCCCTCCCCGTCATGGAGAGCGCCGGGATGATGAAGATGGCCACCGATGAAGGATCCCCCCTCCGGCAAGGTGTCGGGAAGGGCTCCCGAGAGGTTTCTGGTGGCTACAAAGGCTTGCGGCGGCGGAACTCCCGATCTATCTTGATATTCGATGTTTTTAGGGTACGAGGGAATATATAGGCGAAAGAAGTCGGTCGGGGGAGCCTCGAGGGGCCCATGAGAGGGTAGGGCGCGCCCAGGGGGGTGGGCGCGCCCCCCTGTCTCGTGGCCTCCTCGATGATCCCATGGCTTGCACTCCAAGTTCCTGCGATTGGTTTTGTTCGAAAAATAACTTTTCCGAAGGTTTCATTCCGTTTGGACTCCGTTTGATATTCCTTTTCTTCGAAATACTGAAAGAGGCAATAAAACAACCATATGGGCTGGGCCTCCAGTTAATAGGTTAGTCCCAAAAGTAATATAAAAGTGTATAATAAAGCCCGTAATCATTCAAAACAGATAATAAAATGGCATGAATGCTTCATAATTTATAGATACGTTGGAGACGTATTAGGGCTCCCGAGAGGTTTTTGATGTCTACAGAGGCTTGCGGCGGCGGGACTCCCGATCTATCTTCTCCCACGATGATTTTAGGGTATATGGGACTATATAGGCGAAAGAAGTCGGTTCGGGAGTGCTCGAGGGGCCCACGAGACAGGGGGGCACGCCCAGGGAAGGTGGGTGCGCCCTCCTATCTCCTGGCTTCCTCGAAGCTCCCCTGGCTTGAACCCCCAGTCTCCCGGATGATATTCTTCCAAAAAATGACAATGCCGAAGGTTTCGTTCCGTTTGGACTCCGTTTGATATTCCTTTTCTTCGAAATACTGAAACAGGCAATAAAACAGCAATATGGGCTGGGCCTCCGGTTAATAGGTTTGTCCCAAAAGTAATATAAAAGTGTATAATAAAGCCTGTAATCATTCAAAACAGATAATAAAATAGCATGAATGCTTCATAAATTATAGATACGTTGGAGACGTATCATCCCTCCATCTTAACATAAGTGTCTCAACTTTGTATTAACTTTAATACAAAGTTGTACTAACGTCAAGACACTTATTTTGAAACGGAGGGAGTACTTTTTAACTTCACTTTGAACCTTATGGATCGTTTGCATTTTCAACTCGAAAACTCATGCTTGTGGTAATGAACCTCTAGGTGCAACACGGATGCTGTCGACGGCGGGTATACATGCTATGTTTTGAGCGGTGGAGCTCATGATTGTGAATTTCATGGTTATGCTTGGTGTAAATTTGAAACTTTGTTGGATATGTATGTACTTCCTCCATTCCTTTATCTAAGGTGTACTATTTTCAACACTTTGACCAAGGAACATAATTGTAGACTATTTAGGATAAAATTACCCTTATCTAATAATTCATAGATTATTGGCAAGTAAATCATTTAGGCTAGGAAAGGAAGATATACACACAATCGGGAGAGAGATAGTTTCCTTTCCTTTCTCTACAAGGAGAGATACATGCAATCAGGGAAGATATACTTTCCTCTTTTTGGAGGGCCAATATCGGAATTACGAGTAATTAGAACAAATGCACGTTACATTGTGGAATTCTATCAAAAAACAAATATACCTTATATAAAGGAACGGAGGGAGTATGCGTGAACATGTGAACTTGTTTGTGAATTTGGTTATGCTTTTTGTTGTGAACTTGGTGGAGATATATGCATGTGTGAACTTGTTGGATATGTAAGCATGATTAACTTGTGAACTTGGTGGAGATGTAAGCATCTTGTTGTTTGAGTAGCATGGTTGTTCCAACAAGGAAAAAAACAATATCGGCTACAAGACGAGTGTAACACTCGACCAAATGACACTACACAGATTTGGTATAAGCCGAGTGCTGTTTAGGAGCACTCGGCTTACAATGGACACGTGGCAGCATATGGGAGCTTCATTGCACGAGAAGTTAGCCGAGTGGGGCCACTCATCTTATGTGTAGACCGTGGTGGCCCTCCACATGGCTCATGTTTGGTACTTGGCTTATAGTGGACACGTGGCTGCACGTCGTCTCCCGTGGATGAAAAATAGAGCCGAGTGATGCCCTCAGCTAACAACGACACTTGACTTACTTGTACACTGAAATCTGAATTTTTGACTGAACCTGAAGATTATCAGTATTACTCTTAATTCCTGAAACAATAGTCTATGCAAATTTACAACATGAGGTTCTATGTTTACGTGCTGTTGAGCTTCTGTGTTCGGAATAAATATTCACGGTAAAATCTAAATGTATATAATTAGCATGGTCAGAGCATCTCTAGCAGACCCCATTACATTGGGATGAAGATCAAGTACGAGTGCCAGCCGTGGGCGCACGTGTTGTCGGCCGCGTGCACCTCAGGCATGGACATTACAAAGTGCTCTGCCTCTCCTACTTTGCAAGCTTGTTCTGCTGCACCCAACGGCGAATCCAAGGGGTAGGATTGGATGGGCTCAAGCCTGCGCTCCAAAATCGAATATATTTTTTACTAGTACTCATCAGCGCAACCTAGCCCAGAAAACACAGGCCCATCTGCTCAGCCCTCTGTAAACGCTGGTCTCGACCGTGATGTCTGCAACACATCCCTAGTTGTCGACGCCTCACCCACCCACCTGCAGCCGCACCGCAACCCTAGCTGCCGCCGGAGCAGTCCGCGGCGCCGTCCACAGAGAGCACGCCGCGAGGACGCCCACAAAGAGCAGGACGGCACACCGCGACGCCGTCAATGGAGCACGCGGCCAGGGCACCGCCGATGCCGCCGGAGCCAGCCGCTGGGAGCTCGCCGGCCGGCCGCGAGGCTCACCGGACGTCCGCGGAGCCCTACGTCAGGGGCTCGGTCACTCGGGGCGTGCACAAGGTAGACTAGGCTGGGGGCACGCCGCCTCATCAAGTACAGTTCAATGGTTAGTTTTTTCTCCTACCCAACGCCGCTCCTAACTACCATTGTTTTTTGCAGAATTCTAGTAGCATAGTTGGCCTTGCCCAGTTTAATTCTAGTTATTATGACAAAATTTCCAAATTTTGGTTCATAAATTGTCATTCAAAACAAAATCCAGTAAATACTACATGCTTACACTAGTAATTTAGGAAATTGTAATCTTATTTCGACAATATGATTAGGAGATAAAAGCTATTTTGCTCAACTGATCCTAATTTTGGTTTAAAATTTTATAGTTTTAAGAAATTCTAAAATATAAGTGTGCATATGATCTGTTAAAGTTTGAGCTTATTTGCACAAAAGGATTAGGAGAAATTTTCTTTTTTATCTTCTAAAAGGCATTTTAATTTACTCGTCATTAACTTTGAGCCCCCCCTCCATTTTCTTTCTGGATTCGCGTATTGCGTCACACTCGTCATGTGGATCCTTGCTTCCTTTTCCCTCACATTATACTAAAATTTTATACTTATTATACTATTATGTTAAGGAGTATAAATTTTCATTACTTATTTGTCATACTTAACAATAAAATAAAGTTAAAGATTAGTTTTATTATTTATTTATTATATATTTGTAATGCGTATCACTGAAAAATACTCATGCATTGCGGTGGATTCAATTTCTACATTGTAACTAAAAGAATTGATACTTGTGTAGATTATGTAGTTTATATATATCTATGTTAGATATCTCTAAAACATATAATATTATAATAGTGGTTGTACTATATGATTAGGAATACATACTTGTAGAAAATTCTGTAGTGCAAATTTAATTATATATGAGGGACTACTTCAGATATACTCGTTTCTGGAGCTCCCTCCGTTTTTATTTACTCTGCATATTAGAGTTGATTGAAGTCAAACTTGGTAAAGTTTGACCAAATTTATGAAAAACAATATAAACATTTACCATAACAAATCTATATGATGTGAAAGTACATTCAATAATAAATTTAATGGTATTGATTTGTTATTATATATGTTAATATTTGTATTTATAAACTTTGTCGAAGTTTACAAAGCTTGACTTTCACCAAAGCTAATACGCGGATTAAATAAAAATGGGGGGGGGAGTACTCATCTACCTCCAGTCATGCCCACATTACTCCGTTCTGCAATTAGATCTCTTCTGCCTTAGCCCTCTGCTCGATCTACTTTGAGTGCAACTCTGTTTGTAATTAGATATGTTCTGCCATTAGGTACCCTCTTCCCAATTTGCTTTCTAGTGAATAATCTCACTAAATGCAGTGCAATTAGTTTTGTTCTGTCATTTAGATACCAGCTGCTCGGTCTGCTTTGAAGTGAATAATCTCAGTCATTGCAGTTATTCTGCAATTAGTTATGTTTTGCTTACCCTCTGCTCGATCTGGTTTGTAGTAATTAATCTTAGCTAGTGCAGTTCCTTATGTTCACTGGTGATGCTACATGCAAACCTCCCCCCTGCCCCAGCCATAGGAAAATTACCGAAGAAAATTCTTTTAGGGGCCTAAATTCAGTAAAGTGCGGTCAT
>NC_057798.1:28078847-28103465 GCF_018294505.1 Triticum aestivum | reverse complement strand
TGCAGTAGCTCCGCCACTGCTTATGTCCTCATATTATGTCGAGAGATGGATGGCTAATTCTATATACTTACGAGAGTCATCCTCACTAATTTATTTATTTCAACATGCAAACATGCCACCTCATCATACATTTATGAATGGGACAAGGCCCACCTTAACACGCAATCATGCATGGAAAAAACCCACCACAACATTGAACCATGCATGGAAAAATATTTCTCATTCAATAAGTATTGTTTCAACTATAACAATCAAATATAATAAGTCATATTTATTTTAATTTTGGTTCACGCATGTCAACTCAAATTTTCATCAACCAATTCCCGTAGTAACGCACAGGCTAGGGTATCCTCTAGTTTAGGGACGATCTCTTAGCAACAAATGTCTCACCATATTTTTAGAAACTAGAGACAAGATTAAGAGGCCACCCATTGTACTACATCATTTATGTGTCGCCTTTGGATTACGTGGCAAGAGATCAAGATAAGATTATCTTATCAACCATTGTTCATGCCCTTAATCAGTTAACGTCCCCGAACCTCCTCAATTTACGGCGAAAACAAAGCAAGAACACTTATGATAAAAGGTGAAGGAAAAGAAGTGAGCAGAACCGCGATAATCTCCAACATGGTGATGAGCCTATAGTACTAGTGGGATCATCGACCAATTAGACAATCGATGATCCGTTGGGCTACTGGGATCCCCCGGCCGGACGGCGCCGTCGACAGCAATCATCGTCCATTGATTGGTTCGCCGTACGTTCACCCTCATCAGTCATCATCACACCGCACACACACAATGTATGAATGAATACTCTCATGATCGATCGAAGAGGAATGGATTATGGATGGATCATCGACCAGGCCCGAAAGTTGCTCGCGCATGGGCGCCACCTTGATCGATCTACGTGCATGCATGATCTTCATCGCAGCTCCTTTTGGTTTTTAATCTTGCTATATCGAAGGCTTAAAGTATATCTGCTGGAGAATAGAGCTGTATATCTGGAGATCGGAGGGACCGCATCATGCATGCATGCTGCGGCGTGCAGCGTGCTGGAGGGTAGCGTGGGTGCGCACTGCTCAAGATCATATCATATGGATGGATCTACAGTGAACGAAAGGAACGTACGCGTACACCTACAGCGATGAGCCTGTCAGTGAGTGTGGTCCTAGGTAGAGAAATGGGGTGCTAAGCTAAGCCAAGCCCATCATTACACCCACACTGCGACCTAATAGCTTAATTAGCCACGTACATTAATCATCGCCGCAAGGCACCTGTGCCGGCCTGGCTTTTGGCTGTTCAGTTTGTGCGGTGGCTGATCGAGAAAGACCTGAACAAGGGTGGGCTGGCTGCAAGCTCCCGCACCTTGTCAACTGAGTTACGCTCTGTTCTTCTGATCGAGAAAAATAAAATAAAATAAAACGAGTAGATCGTGGTCTGGGTTGCTTGTCAAGCCGAGAGTGAGTGTTTGATGATCTCGGAAGTGGGCCCCTCTAGATTTCTGTCGATCTCGGAAGTGGCAAATGGTTTGTGTTGAGGATTAAGGAAGGTGTGTGTGTGATGCAAGTTATCGGTCCGTATGTAAAACGAAAATGTGTCCGACTTGTATTTTCAAGTGGCTGAAATTGCAAGTTTTAAGCCAAATCTTGCCATCACAATGAAAAAGGGTGACCACAGCTGTTCATAACTAAAACCAAACATATGAGTGGCTATCTTCAACCATTAACATCTCATTCAACCAAACAGAAAAATGGCTATTCCTCATCAGCTGGTTGGTGATACCCATGACCAGCATCAAAAAGCTAACACATGATTTTTCTTTTTTGTAATTTATTTTCATGTGTTTATTTGCATGTGCATGTTTTTCTTCAACGAAATCTCAAAGCAAAAACTGTAGGTATATATCAACATCAAAATGGGGCCTAAATCAAAGCTTAACACATGATTTGAGTCATCCACATCACCAAGGGGAAATTGAAAATCCCAAAGCTTTTACTGAATCCCAACGCTATAAAACCAGCAGCGCCCATGGCACACACCAACACACACCCTCTCCGCTCAGCTCAGCTCTCAACGCGCACACCACCCGCCACCGAGACACTCGCCGCGCGGTCACCATGGCCGGCGGCAACCTCAAGAACATGGCCATCGCCTTCCTCGTCCCGCTCCCCTCCATCCTCTTCTACCTCGCCTTCGTCCGCCCCCAAGACGGCCACATCGCCGGCCCGGTGTCCTCGTGGTGCACCGCGCACCCGCTCCTCCTCGCCAACGCCCTCTTCCTCCTCAACGTCGACGTCCTCTTCTGGCTCATCGGCCACCTCCTCTCCAACAACTGGGTAAGCGAAAATCCCATCCCGCCCAAGCTCCAATCATTCATTGGCCTTTGCTGCCCGCTGGGCTGACGGTGATACGTGTCGCTTGCACTGTACCTGTTTGACGAAATGCGTGGCTCGCGTCGCAGCTCATCGACCTGTACTGGACCGTCATCCCGGTGATGCTGCTGCACTACTTCCGGGCGCACCCGGCCGCCGTGGCCAACACGGTCAGATCGGCGCTGGCGCTGGCGCTGACCTGGGCGTGGAGCGCGCGGCTGACGCACAACTACTTCAGGAGGGAAGGGTGGCAGTGGGGCAAGCGGGAGGACTGGCGGTTCTCCGAGATGCGCGGGCAGTACGGCAAGACCTGGTGGTGGATGTCATTCTTCGCCGTCTACCTCTCGCAGCAGGTAAATTCAGGCGTTCCTTCGCCCATTTACTAGAATGCTACTTGCTTGCTTTCAGAACTTTTGGTACATCAATGAAATGTGTTTGAAGAAACACCTTGCTGCTATTTTTGCTACATAAATCAGCTCGGTCGAAATTCATGATTGACAAAAGTGGCATGTCTGTTGGATGCAGGTGTTTCTGATTGGCATATGCCTGCCGATGTACGCCATCCACTCCAGCGACCAGCCATTGGGCATCTGGGACCTCGTGGCGACAGTTGTCTGCATTACCGGAGTCGTGATCGCATACTTTGCTGACACCCAGCTGCACCAGTTCGTGACCAGGAACGAAAAGCTGAAGCAGCTGGGCGAACCGACAGTGCCCACCCTGGAGGACGGACTGTGGGGGTACTCGCGCCACCCGAACTACTTCGGCGAGCAGCTCTGGTGGTGGGGCGTGTACCTCTTCGCCTGGAACCTGGGGCAGCGGTGGATGTTCGTCGGGGCGCTCGTCAACAGCATGTGCCTCGGCTACGTCACCGTGCTCGTCGAGCGGCGCATGCTGAAGCAGGAGCACCGGGCAGAGGCCTACAGGCTGTACCAGAAGAGGACCTCTGTTCTGATCCCCTGGTTCAGGAAGTCCCTCCCTGAACCAAAGGAAAAGGAGACCTAGGATTCCAGGTGTACTTTCTGTTGGCCGTGTTCCTTCTCCATGTTGCTCACCATGTCGTTCCTTCTCCTTCGTGTCGTGTGGTGATTATGCCGTTTGCGCTGTTTACGTGTAATTAACCATACCGACTGTAACATGTATCCTCTGATCACCTGTTAATTTGTGTATCCCAAACTTGTTCATCATCTCCATCAGATATATGAAACTGATTGCGGATTGTCCAGACTCAGATCTTACTGCCAACTTTGTGTTTCCTCTGAGAATCATGACATTGAAGTTACCAATGCAATATGGACTGCCAAACCAGGTGAGTTGCATTTTGGCCATCCCCAGATTTCCCAGATGTTAACGCAGCAAGGTCTTTTACATCAAATGTAAACAATACAAGTTAGTTTGTCCGACAAAACACTCAGCTAACTGGCAGTCAGTTTTGCTTCTCTGCAGCCACTGTGACCTCCTCGACGACGACAACGACCTCGGTATCCTCTTCAGCCTCCTCAGTCATTGGCACCGGCAGCTCGCTGATCACGGGGATAAGCTCTTCATTCACCTTGCAAGCATCCTCGGCTTTGGATGCCGAGGGATCGACCAATGGTGCTTCAACGACAAGGACCTCATACTTGTCCTCGACAACCGGAGCATCGGATTCAACGGGTGCAGCAACAGCCTTGGGGGTGACCGGCATGTCATCCACCATGGGCTTCTCCCCCTCAGGGAAACCCCTTGGACTGCTAGCACAGGAACCCATAGTCCGTTATGGATTGCTCCGGCTGTCGGTCGCTGCCGGCACCGACCACCGACCGGCGCGTTGGTGCCTTGGCAGCGAACGCGGGGAAGAATGGTGGAGGGGTACCGACGGCCGAGGAGGAAGGGCTATTTGTAGCAGAGGAGCAAGGAAATTTGTTGGGCAGTAACAAGAGGATAAGGAGCAGACCATAATTAGGACATGCTTTGGCTGGTTTCCCGGGCTTTTCTGAGGATTCAAGAATTTGAATGGCGGTTATTTACCAGATGTTACTTGCCGCCGTTTTGTTGGTTCCCGCGTTGTTTCCTTGGTCTCCGAAAGGTGAAAGAAAGGCAGCAGCAATGGACACATGGAACATATGCGATACCGGTGGACTGTTCATCGCGCGGAGCAAATTGCTCGCTGAAGTTTAAATTTTACTGAGGTTTCAGTGGCACCGCCGACACCGGCAAACCCTGGATTCGAGCCAGGCTCAGCAGTGACTCAAAATGCGGTTGGATTTCAGCCAAAATTTGACCGGAAAGGTGAACCCTGGTGGAAATTGGACAGCCCAAACAGAGCACATGCATGAAGATGATGATGCCTCGCCATCGATCTCTTCAAGGATATTCATCATGGATCAACATCGGCTTTCAAAAGCACACTTCGATAACCCTAAAAAAAGGTACACTTTGATCAAATGCTGCACTTTTGCGATTATATTCGACGCGCGGTCCCCCCAGCTGATGAACTTATAAAGAATCTCTCTCAGTGTGTAATCAACAGCCGGTTGCTCATCAGACAGGGTAAACTAGTCTGCAGACCGCTCAACTTTCGCCGAAAGGCTCCTCTAGAGAGGAGAAAGGCAGTGTGGCTGTGTGAGTGGCCATAGAGGAAGTGATGATGGGCCGGCGTTTGGAAAAAATTTATAACTTTGAATTCATGCTTGTTACTTTTGCCCTGCTCTTTCTGGCCGATCGCTTACCGACCCCAATATTTTGATTTTATTTTGATTTTGAAGCACTCAACTTGTTACTATTTGGCTTTGTGCATCAAATCAAAATTCAGAAGGCATGGACGGAGGACGGTGCAGAGCAGACATAGCAGAGTGAATATACAAGTTTGGAGGATTCAGTCATGAGATTCAGAGTCTGAAGTGCTCCAGTGCAGAGGCACCGGCGAGGCCCTTGACCTTGTAGTACTGCTGGACCACCTCCTCCACCGTCGCGCTCCTGTACCGCGCCTCCTCGCCGACGGCGACGATCGGCGCTAGCACCCTCGTCGGCGCGGCGGCGCGGTCCGTCCGGAAGAAGCACGCCACGGAGACCCGTGGCCCGACGCCGTTGGACACCACGCGGTGCTCCACGCTCTTGAACCTGTCGTTGGACATGAGCTGCAGGAAGTCGCCGACGTTCACCACCAGCGCCCCGGCCACCGGCGGCACGTCCACCCACGCCGCCGCGCCGTCGAGGTCGACGAGCACCTGGAGGCCGCCGACGGCGTCCTGGAGGAGCACGGTGAGGAAGCTGGCGTCGGTGTGCCGCGGGGTGCCGAGGGTGAGCTGCGGCTCCGGGCAGGCCGGGTAGTAGTGGCAGGCGAGGCTGAGCCCGTCCAGGCACCCGCGCTCCTCCTCCAGGTGGCCGGGGCGGCGGCCCAGCGCCTCCGACAGCAGCCCCAGCAGCGTGCGGCCGAGCCGCTGCTGCACGAGACGCGCGTACTCCGGCGCGACGAGCCTGCACGCCGCCGGGAGCTCCTCGGGCGCCGGCGGCATCTCCATGAAGAGCGTGTCGCGCCAGTTGGCCGCCGTCGACTGGAACAGGTCGAGGTTGCTCTGGTACCGGACGCGCCGGCCGGTGTCCCGCGTGTAGTAGGGCGCCTTGGCCTCCACGGGCTCCTCGATGAAGCCCCGCACCGCCGCCAGCATCGCCGACGTGGCCGCCTCCGGCACGCCGTGGCCCACCACCTGGAAGAAGCCGAACGTCTCCGCGGCCGCCCTCACCTGCGCGACCACCTCTGCTCGCTTGGCGCTCTCCACAACGGATGACAGGTTGATGACCGGCACGGTGAAGCGATGAGGTCGAGGCGCGCCGTGGGCGAGGGACTCCGGCGGGTGGTGGAAGATGGACGGGACGGCGGTGACGCCCGCGTCGACCAGGCCCTTGACGCCCGCCCTCGTCTCGTCGAACGCCTTGAGGTTGAGGACGCGCCGTGGAGTGATCGGTGTTGCCTCCTCCTTTTGGTTCACTGGTTTGGTTTGTGCGTGCCACGGGTGAGGTGAAGCCGTGGCTCTTTCTTCATCGAACGTGTGCGCCAGTGTGTTGCCGCCGGTGATATCTCGTGGTTGCTGCCCATGCATCAGCAGCGTATCGTGTACGCGTCACCGGCCACTAAATTGGCCGTGTGCACACAAGAGAAAGCATGAAAAAAAATATCTGGAAATTTTGTTTCGTTAAGACAAGACCTTTACCGATGATTTACTCCTTTTACCCCGATTCCATTTCGTTAAGACAAGGCCGCAAAAAACTCACACATGTTTTATTCGGTTTTGCTAATTCTCCGTCGACCGAAGAATTAGTTAAATCTTGACCAACACCAAGGACTGTCAATCTCGACGCTGACGTCCATGTGAGTTTTTTTTTATACAAACACTGTGTTTTTGCTTTTTTTATGTGATAGGTGAACACTTTTTTTAGCACAGTCGGGGCTGAAACGAAAACAAGAAACTCATTAGCTAAATGAGTAGCTTGTGACTCGGCTCGACTTGAGTCGAACTTGTTGACTAATGAATCGACCTGGGTTTTGATCCAAGCTTATTAATAAAATAAAACGAGCTCAACGACTCGAGCTAACGAGTTAATCATTTACCTCGTAAATAAAAAGGGACAAGAGATAAGTATCACTATTGTTGTCATTTGTAGAGTGCACCAAATGTCTATTTAGTGTAAATTGTTGATCGTTGTGGTTTGTGAAGAATATGCGTGTATTAATACTTTTTTGTGGATTAGTTGCTTAAATAATGTGTATACATATACTTTTGCTATTCACGTTTATAATGAGTTTAACGAGTTAGGCGAGCTAGCTCGCGAGTTACACGAGTCGAGCTGAGTTTGAGCTCGTTATGTTCACGAGTCAAGCTGAGCTAACTTGTTGTCTTACTGAGTTCTAGCGAGTCAAGCCGTCTCGGCTTGAATTCCAGCCCTAAGAACCATGATTTTTTTTGTTGTTGTAAAAACAGGTTTTAGCTTTGTACAAACTTTTCTTTTGGAACAACACAGAGAATGGCATATTCACGACACGAGTCCGGCTTATTCCACTAATTGGGAATTTCAATATGGTGTAAAGCTTATGGGATCTAATTTGGATACATTAAAACTGAGCACTCTCCCAGCACCGGCGACGGGTGACGTCCTGGACGCCGCTGTGCTGGTGGGTGGACGGAGGGAGATGGCATGGGCTACGGAAGAAGAGGATTTGGGGACGCCGGTGCTCCCGCTCGAGGCAAAGGGCTGGGAAGATCAGCAGACCGGCTGCCCGGTGGATTGGACGCATGGCTCGGCTGGGCTTCTATTAAACTGAGTATGTTCAGTGCTACTGAATATTTTGAGTGCTACTGAATTGAACTTGTGAATTATTCAAATGGGATTTACTTAGATCTGCCACCACTGAATATGTTGAGTGCCAGAGTAAAAAAAAGAATATGTTTGTTGATTTTAGACCTTTTCTCATAATTAAATGTACATCAATAGAGGTTTTCCTCGATCATAATTTTCTGAGTTGTGGAAATGTTATGTGTTTGTTTATTTTTCCATTTGTCTGATCATGCATGAATTAAATTGTTTCTTACTCCAGAAATGTCTTGTCATGGTGTATCACATTGTGTCGCTAGGGCACATCTCCCACAAACATAGACCATGCAAGTGAGTTCCCTTCCCTTGGTTTGCATGTGGATGAACTAATATGTGATGAAATTGATTTGTATTTCTGGTTATATGCTTCCAGCGAAGGTTGCCTATGTGAGCAAGGAGAAAACTTTTGAATCATCTACTTGACAGGTCACAAAGTTATTACGGATGCAATATATTGATGGTATAAGTCGGAACTCAATCAGGTAGTTTATTAATTCAAAAATTCTAACTTAACAATTCATTCAGTATTAACTTTCTTTGTGTACCATCTCTTCAATTTCAGAGTGGTGCTAAGGACCTAAGGTACCAACTGAAAAATGCAATTCCAATTTATGAGCAAAAACATAATTCCAATGCAAGTACGTGATGTTGCATTCCTTAACTAGCAATGCAAACTTTTCTTAATATTTCACTTGACGTGTAGGTAGTATTTTCACTTCCTTCTTGTTCTCACCCTTTGCTACTTTCCTTTATTTTTGTTCCCCTGTTTGTAGATTAAGAAACTAAAAGAAACCAATGTCTATTTTTCTGACAGTAAAAAGCAAACCGGTGACTATATATGCTGGAATCAGCAAATTATACTGCACAATATACGTATCAACATCTTAAGTTTATGTTGCCCTATATATCACCAATGACACCATCCGGAAGATTATCTTTCTCTAAATCATGTGGTCCATTTTCAGGTATGAGTACCAAAGTAAATGAATTACATAGGTGAAAATACCATGTCTATTTCATTAAACACTAACTCGCTTTGTGTGTAATGCAGAAACAATGTGATGATTTTCAGCCAGGTAAATTTAGATTGCTCATCCTTGTGTTTCCTTTACTTATTGTATCTATCGGTTTATTTATGAAATTGTAATGCACATGTTGAGGAATAGATAGTGACTCCGCTTTCTTACAGATCATAGTGAGCTTCAGTTTTTATTCCTGAGATTATATTATGGTTATCCAGGTGTTGCCTTCCAAGGTTGTAAATATAAACTACCATGCCATAATCATCGGGCAATGCAATACGCAAGTTGAGCAGCCCTTGGGGTCTTGGGGAGTACTTGTTCTTTTTTTTGTATGTAATCCTGAAGCTTTATCAGTACCAATGCTACTCAAAGCAAAAGCTAACATGGTTTCCTGAATTTGTGTTACACCTATGCCCTGAGATTATATGCTTTGCCAGCATGCATGTTTTCTTCATTAAAGCACATTTAGAAGCTAGGCTTTAAACTAACTAATAAACCCATTCCACTTATAAATAATCAGAGATGTTTTTGAATTTGTTCTTAAATCTTTTCATTCAGACACAACAAAGCCCACCTTCTGTTGGTTGGGCACTGGGGATAAACTAAAAGCAGAAAAGGGTGTCAAGGTTGCTACCCCTGCAAGGAAGGCTTTTTCGAACAACAGTCTTCAGGACTGAAGTCGCTGACATTTGGGAAATAAGTACTACTTTAGTTGTCAATGGGCACGGTAATATCAATATCTGGGAACTACTATTTTAGTTTTCAATGGGCCTCGTAATCTCCAGGAACTTCTGTTTTAGTTGTCAGTGAGCAGAAAATGGTGCCACGGTTGCTATACCATGAGCATTTTTCCAATTTTTCGCCATTGTGAGAAAAATGTATTTTTCCCTTTTGGGTTTCTATTTACTACTGGTTCAAATACCTCTCATTTCAAAAGAACAAGAAAAACATATGTGAAACAACAGCTTCTTGCTCCATACATTTATGATCATTCCTACCATTCTATCGTCAAAATGGACGGGCGCGGCAACGCGCGCCGTCAAAGATCTAGTATGGTGTAAAGCTTATGGTGTAAAGCTATGGACAGGAGGCCTACCGCTTGATGTTCCCCCTAAATGAGATGATTGCGACAATGTGTTAGTATGTGTTGTGTGAGAGGCAACAAACGGCAAGGGGAGAACATTTGAACATGTTGATTGTGCATACACAAGCCGTTGTTGCTATACCTAGCAACTACTTTCGGGCGAGATAAAATTGCATGTGTATTAAGACACGGCGGGGAGAAACCATGTGAAGGACATGTCAAATTAAATGTGGATGTTGCTTTCTCTGTCGTCAAGAGCTTGAGATCTACATGTGTAGTCTTAATGATCATGGCACCTTCTTGACTGGGAGAAACCATCGATTGGATCACGTCATTGACTCCCTCACAACCAAGGCAAGAGCTCTCCGATATGGCCTCATTCTAGCATGACGGCATGGGTGCACAAGACTGTTAATGAACATCAAATGTATGAGGTGCTCAACACAGATGCAAGATGGTGGCAATCCCATTGGTCTGACGACATCTATTTATGAAGTGTTCTTTTCTTGCTAGAAGTTTCACCGATGTCATTTATTGCACAATCCTATTGGAAAGCAATAGAGTGGCCACACTCTTGCTTGTAATGAGGATGGATGAAATTTGTTGTTTGACATGAGGACCCCCCACAGACTTTATCATTGGGCTCTTAGCAGATGATGAGTAACCCTAATATCAATTAAAATTTCCATGATGTCATTCCATAAAAAAGACGACATGATTTGCCTTCTTACTGGTGTTTTTTTTTCTATGTGGAGTTGAGCTTGTTGGGGAACGTTGCATAAAATAAAAAAATTCCTACGTTCACCAAGATCAATCTATGAGTTCATCTAGCAACGAGAGAGGGGGGTGCATCTACATACCCTTGTAGATCGCGAGCGGAAGCATTCAAGAGAACGGGGTTGAGGGAGTCGTACTCGTCGTGATCCAAATCACCGGAGATCCTAGCGCCGAACGGACGGCACCTCCGCGTTCAACACACGTACGGTCAGCGTGACGTCTCCTCCTTCTTGATCCAGCAAGGGGGGAAGGAGAGGTTGATGAAGATCCAGCAGCACGACGACGTGGTGGTGGATGCAGCAGGGTTCCGGCAGGGCTTCGCCAAGCGACTACGGGAGGAGGAGGTGTAGCAGGGGAGAGGGAGGCGCCAAGACTTCAGGGTGCGGCTGCCCTCCCTCCCCCACCCCTTTATATAGGCCCCCTAGGGGGTGCCGGCCCTAGGAGATGGCATCTCCAAGGGGGGGGCAGCGACCAAGGGGGAGGCTTGCCCCCCAAGGCAAGTGGAGGCGCCCCCCCCCCACGGGTTTCCAACCCTAGGCGCAAGGGGGGCCCAAGGGGGGGCGCACTAGCCCACCAGGGGTTGGTCCCCTCCCCACTTCAGCCCACGGGGCCCTCCGGGATAGGTGGCCCCACCCGGTGGACCCCGGGGACCCTTCCGGTGGTCCCGGTACAATACCGGCGACCCCCGAAACTCTCCCGATGGCCGAAACAGCACTTCCTATATATAATTCTTTACCTCCGGACCATTCCGGAACTCCTCGTGACGTCCGGGATCTCATCCGGGACTCCGAACAACTTTTGGTTTGCTGCATACTCATATTCATACAACCCTAGCGTCACCGAACCTTAAGTGTGTAGACCCTATGGGTTCGGGAGACATGTAGACATGACCGAGACGGCTCTCCGGTCAATAACCAACAGCGGGATCTGGATACCCATGTTGGCTCCTACATGCTCTTCGATGATCTCATCGGATGAACCACGATGTCGATGATTCAAGCAACCCCGTATACAATTCCCTTTGTCAATCGGTATTTTACTTGCCTGAGATTTGATCGTCGGTATCCCAATACCTTGTTCAATCTCGTTACTGGCAAGTCACTTTACTCGTACCGTAATGCATGATCCCATGACCAGACACTTGGTCACTTTGAGCTCATTATGAAGATGCATTACCGAGTGGGCCCAGAGATACCTCTCCATCATACGGAGTGACAAATCCCAGTCTCGATCCGTGTCAACCCAACAGACACTTTCGGAGATACCTGTAGTGCACCTTTATAGTCACCCAGTTACATTGTGACGTTTGGTACACCCAAAGCACTCCTACGGTATCCGGGAGTTACACGATCTCATGGTCTAAGGAAAAGATACTTGACATTGGAAAAGCTCTAGCAAACAAACTACACGATCTTTGTGCCATGCTTAGGATTGGGTCTTGTCCATCACATCATTCTCCTAATGATGTGATCCTGTTATCAATGACATCCAATGTCCATAGTCAGGAAACCATGACTATTTGTTGATCAACGAGCTAGTCAACTAGAGGCTCACTAGGGACATATTGTGGTCTATGTATTCACACGTGTATTACGATTTCCGGATAATACAATTATAGCATGAATAAAAGACAATTATCATGAACAAGGAAATATAATAATAATCCTTTTATTATTGCCTCTAGGGCATATTTCCAACAGTCTCCCACTTGCACTAGAGTCAATAATCTAGTTACATTGTGATGAATCGAACACCCATAGAGTTCTGGTGTTGATCATGTTTTGCTCGCGGAAGAGGTTTAGTCAACGGATCTGCGACATTCAGATCCGTATGTACTTTGCAAATATCTATGTCTCCATCTTGAACATTTTCACGGATGGAGATGAAACGACGCTTGATGTGCCTGGTCTTCTTGTGAAACCTGGGCTCCTTGGCAATGGCAATAGCTCCAGTGTTGTCACAGAAGAGAGTGATTGGCCCCGACGCATTGGGTATGACTCCTAGGTCGGTGATGAACTCCTTCATCCATATTGCTTCATGTGCTGCCTCCGAGGCTGCCATGTACTCCGCTTCACATGTAGATCCCGCCACGACGCTCTGCTTGCAACTGGACCAGCTTACTGCTCCACGATTCAACATATACACGTATCTGGTTTATGACTTAGAGTCATCCAGATCTGTGTCGAAGCTAGCATCGATGTAACCATTTACGATGAGATCTTTGTCACCTCCATAAATGAGAAACATGTCCTTTGTCCTTTTCAGGTACTTCAGGATATTCTTGACCGCAGTCCAGTGTTCCTTGCCGGGATTACTTTGGTACCTTCCTACCAAACTTACGGCAAGGTTTACATCAGGTCTGGTACACAGCATGGCATACATAATAGATCCTATGGCTGAGGCATAGGGGATGACACTCATCTCTTCTTTATCTTTTGTCGTGGTCGGACATTGAGCCGAGCTCAATCTCACACCTTGCAATACAGGCAGGAACCCTTTCTTGGACTGATCCATTTTGAACTTCTTCAATATCTTATCAAGGTATGTGCTTTGTGAAAGACCTATGAGGCGTCTCGATCTATCCTTATAGATCTTGATGCCTAATATGTAAGCAGCTTCTCCAAGGTCCTTCATTGAAAACACTTATTCAAGTAGGCCTTAATGCTGTCCAAAAGTTCTATATCATTTCCCATCAAAAGTATGTCATCTACATATAATATGAGAAATGCTACAGAGCTCCCACTCACTTTCTTGTAAACGCAGGCTTCTCCATAAGTCTGCATAAACCCAAACGCTTTGATCATCTCATCAAAGCGAATGTTCCAACTCCGAGATGCTTGCACCAGCCCATAAATGGATCGCTGGAGCTTGCATACCTTGTTAGCATTCTTAGGATCGACAAAACCCTCCGGCTGCATCATATACATTTCTTCCTTAAGATAGCCATTAAGGAATGCCGTTTTGACGTCCATCTGCCATATCTCATAATCATAGTATGCGGCAATTGCTAACATGATTCGGACGGACTTTAGCTTCGCTACGGAGAGAAAGTCTCATCGTAGTCAACCCCTTGAACTTGCCGATAACCCTTAGCGACAAGTCGAGCTTTATAGATGGTAATATTACCATCCGCATCCGTCTTCTTCTTAAAGATCCATTTGTTTTCTATCGCTCGCCGATCATCGGGCAAGTCTGTCAAAGTCCATACTTTGTTTTCATACATGGATTCTATCTCGGATTGCATGGCTTCAAGCCATTTGTTGGAATCTGGGCCCGCCATCGCTTCTTCATAGTTCGAAGGTTCACCGTTGTCTAACAACATGATTTCCAGGACAGGGTTGCCATACCACTCTGGTGTGGAACGTGTCCTTGTGGACCTACGAAGTTCAGTGGCAACTTGATCCGAAGTACCTTGATCATCATCATTAATTTCCTCTCCAGTCGGTGTAGGCACCACAGGAACATTTTCCTGAGCTGCACTACTTTTCGGTTCAAGAGGTAGTACTTCATCGAGTTCTACTTTCCTCCCACTTACTCCTTTCGAGAGAAACTCTTTTTCCAGAAAGGATCCGTTCTTGGCAACAAAGATCTTGCCTTCGGATCTAAGGTAGAAGGTATACCCAATGGTTTTCTTAGGGTATCCTATGAAGAAGCATTTTTCCGACTTGGGTTCGAGCTTTTCAGGTTGAAGTTTCTTGACATAAGCATCGCATCCCCAAACTTTTACAAACGACAGCTTAGGTTTCTTCCTAAACCATAATTCATACGGTGTCGTCTCAACGGATTTAGACGGAGCCCTATTTAAAGTGAATGTAGCTGTCTCTAGAGCGTATCCCCAAAATGATAGCGGTAAATCAGTAAGAGACATCATAGATCGCACCATATCCAATAGAGTGCGATTACGACGTTCGGACACACCGTTACGCTAAGGTGTTCCAGGCGGCGTGAGTTGTGAAACGATTCCACATTTCCTTAGGTGCTTACCAAATTCGTGACTTAAATATTCTCCTCCAGGATCTGATCGTAAGAATTTTATCTTTCGGTCACGTTGATTCTCTACTTCATTCTGAAATTCCTTGAACTTTTCAAAGGTCTCAGACTTGTGTTTCATCAAGTAGACATACCCATATCTACTTAAGTCATCAGTGAGAGTGAGAACATAACGATATCCTCCACGAGCCTCAACGCTCATTGGACCACACACATCAGTATGTATGATTTCCAATAAGTTGATTGCTCGCTCCATTGTTCCGGAGAACGGAGTCTTGGTCATTTTGCCCATGAGGCATGGTTCGCATCTGTCAAATGATTCATAATCGAGAGACTCTAAAAGTCCATCAGCATGGAGCTTCTTCATGCGCTTGACACCAATGTGACCAAGGCGGCAGTGCCACAAGTATGTGGGACTATCGTTATCAACTTTACATCTTTTGGTATTCACACTATGAATATGTGTAACATTACGTTCGAGATTCATTAAGAATAAACCATTGACCATCGGGGCATGACCATAAAACATATCTCTCATATAAATAGAACAACCATTATTCTCGGATTTAAATGAGTAACCATCTCGCATTAAACGAGATTCAGATACAATATTCATGCTCAAACTTGGCACTAAATAACAATTATTGAGGTTTAAAACTAATCTCGTGGGTAAATGTAGAGGTAGCGTGCCGACGGCGATCACATCGACCTTGGAACCATTCCCGACGCGCATCGTCACCTCGTCCTTCGCCAGTCTCCGCTTATTCCGCAGCTCCTGCTGTGAGTTATAAATATGAGCAACGACACCGGTATCAAATACCCAGGAGTTACTACGGGTACTGGTAAGGTACACATCAATTACATGTATATCACATATACCTTTAGTGTTGCCGGCCTTCTTGTCCACTAAGTATTTGGGGCAGTTCCGCTTCCAGTGACCCTTCCCTTTGCAATAAAAGCACTCAGTCTCAGGCTTGGGTCCATTCCTTGACTTCTTCCCGGCAACTGGCTTACCGGGCGCGGCAACATCTTTGCCGTCCTTCTTGAAGTTCTTCTTACCCTTGCCCTTCTTGAACTTGGTGGTTTTATTGACCATCAACACTTGATGCTCTTTCTTGATTTCTACCTCTGCTGACTTCAGCATTGAAAATACTTCAGGAATAGTTTTCACTATCCCCTGCATATTGTAGTTCATCACAAAGCTCTTGTAGCTCGGTGGGAGCGACTGAAGGATTCTGTCAATGACCGCCTCATCCAGGAGGTTGATGTCCAGCTGGGACAGGCGGTTGTGCAACCCAGACATTTTGAGTATGTGCTCACTGACAGAACTATTTTCCTCCATCTTACAACTATAGAACTTGTCGGAGACTTCATATCTCTCGACCCGGGCATGAGCTTGGAAAACCATTTTCAGCTCCTCGAACATCTCATATGCTCCGTGTTGCTCAAAACGCTTTTGGAGCCCCGGTTCTAAGCTGTAAAGCATGCCGCACTGAACGAGGGAGTAATCATTAGCACGTGACTGCCAAGCATTCATAACGTCTTGGTTCTCTGGGATGGGTGCTTCACCTAGCGGTCCTTCTAGGACATATGCTTTCTTGGCAGCTATGAGGATGATCCTCAGGTTCCGGACCCAGTCCGTATAGTTGCTGCCATCATCTTTCAGCTTGGTTTTCTCTAGGAACGCGTTGAAGTTCATGTTGACACGAGCGTTGGCCGTTTGATCTACAAGACATATTTTGCAAAGATTTTTAGACTAAGTTCATGATAATTAAGTTCATCTAATCAAATTATTTAATGAACTCCCACTCAGATTTGACATCCCTCTAGTCATCTAAGTGTTACATGATCCGAGTCGACTAGGCCGTGTCCGATCATCACGTGAGACGGACTAGTCATCATCGGTGAACATCTCCATGTTGATCGTATCTTCCATACGACTCATGTTCGACCTTTAGGTCTCTGTGTTCCGAGGCCATGTCTGTACATGCTAGGCTCATCAAGTTAACCTAAGTGTTTTGCATGTGTAAAACTGTCTTACACCCGTTGTATGTGAACGTAGGAATCTATCACATCCGATCATCACGTGGTGCTTCGAAACGACGAACTTTATCAACGGCGCACAGTTAGGGAGAACACTTTCTTGAAATTGTTATAAGGGATCATCTTATTTACTACCGTTGTTCTAAGTAAACAAGATGCATAAGCATAATAAACATCACATGCAATTATATAGTAGTGACATGATATGGCCAATATCATATAGCTCTTTTGATCACCATCTTCGGGGCTCCATGATCATCTTCGTCACCGGCATGACACCATGATCTCCATCATCGTGTCTCCATGAATTTGCTCGCCAACTATTACTTCTACTACTATGGCTAACGGTTTAGCAATAAAGTAAAGTAATTACATGGCGTTAAATCATTGACATGCAGGTCATACAATAATTAAGACAACTCCTATGGCTCCTGCCGGTTGTCATACTCATCGACATGAAAGTCATGATTCCTATTACAAGAACATGATCTCATACATCACAATATATCATTCATCATTCATCACAACTTTTGGCCATATCACATCACAAAGCAATTGCTGCAAAAACAAGTTAGACATCCTCTAATTGTTGTTGCATCTTTTACGTGGCTGCAATAGGGTTCTAGCAAGAACGTTTTCTTACCTACGAAAAAGCCACAACGTGATTTGTCAACTTCTATTTACCCTTCATAAGGACCCTTTTCATTGAATCCGCTCCAACTAAAGTGGGAGAGACAGACACCCGCTAGCCACCTTATGCAACTAGTGCATGTCAGTCGGTGGAACCTGTCTCACGTAAGTGTACGTGTAAGGTCGGTCCGGGCCGCTTCATCCCACAATACCGCTGAAATAAAATAAGACTACTAGCGGCAAGAAAGTTGACAACATCTACGCCCACAACAAAATGTGTTCTACTCGTGCAACAGAGAACTACGCATAGACCTAGCTCATGATGCCACTGTTGGGGAACGTTGCATAAAATAAAAAAATTCCTATGTTCACCAAGATCAATCTATGAGTTCATCTAGCAACGAGAGAGGGGAGTGCATCTATATACCCTTGTAGATCGCGAGTGGAAGCGTTCAAGAGAACGGGGTTGAGGGAGTCGTACTCGTCGTGATCCAAATCACCGGAGATCCTAGCGCCGAACGGACGGCACCTCCGCGTTCAACACACGTACGGTCAGCGTGACGTCTCCTCCTTGATCCAGCAAGGAGGGAAGTAGAGGTTGATGAAGATCCAGCAGCACGACGGCGTGGTGGTGGATGCAGCAGGGTTCCGGCAGGGCTTCGCCAAGCGACTACGGGAGGAGGAGGTGTAGCAGGGGAGAGGGAGGCGCCAAGACTTCAGGGTGCAGCTGCCCTCCCTTCCCCCCCCTTTATATAGGCCCCCTGGGGGGGCTCCGGCCCTAGGAGATGGCATCTCCAAGGGGGGGCCAAGGGGGAGGCTTGCCCCCCAAGGCAAGTGGAGGCGCCCCCCCCCCCCCACACACACACACCCTAGGGTTTCCATCCCTAGGCGCAGGGGGGGCCAAGGGGGTTGCGTACCAGCCCACCAGGGGCTGGTCCCCTCCCTACTTCAGCCCACGGGGCCCTCCAGGATAGGTGGCCCCACCCGGTGGACCCCCGGGACCCTTCCAGTGGTCCCGGTACAATACCGGTGACCCCCAAAACTCTCCCGATGGCCGAAACAACAATTCCTATATATAATTCTTTACCTCCGGACGATTCCGGAACTCCTCGTGATGTCCCGGATCTCATCTGGGACTCCGAACAACTTTCGGTTTGCTGCATGCTCATATTCATACAACCCTAGCGTCACCGAACCTTAAGTGTGTAGACCCTACGGGTTCGGGAGACATGTAGACATGACCGAGACGGCTCTCCGGTCAATAACCAACATCGGGATCTGGATACCCATGTTGTCTCCTACATGCTCCTCGATGATCTCATCGGATGAACCACGATGTCGAGGATTCAAGCAACCCCGTATACAATTCCCTTTGTCAATCGGTATGTTACTTGCCCGAGATTCGATCGTCGGTATCCCAATACCTTGTTCAATCTCGTTACCGGCAAGTCAATTTACTCGTACCGTAATGCATGATCCCGTGACCAGACACTTGGTCACTTTGAGCTCATTATGATGATGCATTACCGAGTGGGCCCAGAGATACCCCTCCATCATACGGAGTGACAAATCCCAGTCTCGATCCGTGTCAACCCAACAGACACTTTCGGAGATACCTGTAGTGCACCTTCACTAGTGCAGAACCGGGCTTTAGTGCCGGTTCGTGACGGCGTTTAGTGTCGGTTGGCGAACCGGCACTAAAGAGTGGGGACTAAAGCCCCCCCCCTTTAGTACCGGTTCGTCACGAACCGGCGCTAAAGTGCCACCACGTGGCACGAGCCAGGCCCGTGTGCGTGTAGGACATTAGTACCGGTTGGTAACACCAACCGGTACTAAATGTTTGGGTGTTTTTTTAATTTTTGCTTTAATTTTGTGTTTTCAATTTGGCTTTGTTTTCCATTTAATTCTTTTTTGTTTGCTGGTATTTCACGATACTACAAATTGGACACGTTATGCATATATATTAAATAGATTTTCTCGTACGTAGAATCGCATATATATATAATATATATATATCATCGAATGTCTCACAGCCAACACCATTAACTATTCATACATATATACATGTATATACATATACAATTTCTACTACATGTTGCCTTGGTGCCTTCGGAGCACGATGACAAGTGGTTCATGGCGGCGGTAGCGGGTAATAGTATTCTCCTTTCGGATCTATGACCTGGTCGAGCAAAAATCCGGCTATTTCCTCTTGAAGTGCTTGTATGCGCTCCTCGGGTAGGAGCTTATCCCGCACCTCTCTGAACTATTAAGAAGGAGATCAATATGCATGTGTGTTAGTTGTGTGACTAGATATCAATAATGGTGTGAATAGTGTTCTGACAAAAACGTACCCAGTCCTGTCTATCAGATCTGCTCCTTTCGCACGCCATCATGTGAATGTTCTTGCAAACGTAGTATGCACACAGATTATTCCCTTTCGCCTGCCTCAGGGCCTTTACGAGAATGGAATTGAATCAGATAATGATTAATCAAGCATAATAATTAATTAATGATATTGAAACAAGAATTAAAGAGATGGTAGCTAGCTAGTACTACTTAATTACTTACCTTGGGTCGATGCCAAAACAAAAAAAAATTCCATTCTCCTGGAGTCACCGCGATGAACTTTGCCCATGCCCTGCCCGCCGGCAAAGAAAATTAATAAAGGGGTTATTAAATAGTTCATATCAGGAACTAATAGTTAATAATGATTGAAATTACCTGTTGACTATCCCCTTCACGATGGTGTAGTCTCTATTCTTTAGTTAGTGAGTCCAGTAATTCAACTTTTCCTTCCTCAACTTTAATGTCTATCAAGACCCAGTGCCAACTGCATACGCACACGTTTGCATGTCTTAATTAAGCGGGCATGTGCATAAAATTAATCAACTACCGTAAACCGTATACACTTAATTATTAACATCTAGCTATCTAGTAAGCAAAAACAGAATTTGTAGTACAAGACAGTGTGACTCACGGGAAGTTGTAAGGAAGTAGTATATCTTCGAAGGTATTGAGGCGCTTCAAGAACTCTAGCATGCTTTCCTCTACAGCAGCTTTACAATGTTCAATCTCCCATATGTCCTGATTAATGGTATTTGGGTCAATGAACCCAACGCCATAGCATCCAGCTTTTTTCATTTCATACATCTTCATCCTGCATATAATACCACAGAAAAAAAAATATAGTGAGGATAATTACATGTAATGATTGATCAAAATTATAACTACATAACTAGCTTGAGACTTAAATTACAGAAAGAAATCACTTACAGACAATAGCAACTGACGATAGACTTGTCGAGTGCGTCTTGATTAAATAACTGAAATAGTTCTGGATACTCAATGGCCAGAGCTTTCTCATGGTAATAATGCTCATGCTTGACATTCACCATGAGGGACTCTCGATTAGAAATCTTGGTAATGTTCATGTACCATTGATGCAATTGATACATTCTCGTTGAGAGGTCCTTGACCTTGTCTGGATGGACCAAAGGTTTGCCCCGGACATATTGCCATGCTATTTCCGATTCTTTAAGCGTAGGCATGGGCTCGATTTTGAGTTGTCCAACAGAGATATTGAGCATTTGAGCCTGCATTATATGATCCTCTGTTATTACCACATCGCCATGCTGGGGAACGCTAACGGTTTGCCCACAATAATATTTGGCGCGTGTACTACTCCTCTCATATGTTGTTGGCACAACAAGCGGGGGGATCGCTTGTGCCGCCTGTTCTCCCAACTGGGGAACGGTTTTCCCGCATTTTTTGCCAGCTGCTTGTTGGCTCGAGCTTGAGCTCGCTTCCTTCTGTAGTCGTGCTCGATGTGCCTTCCTGATTTGGCGCTCATAGTCCGAGTCAACAGGCTTGGGAGCTGGTTCTCTAGCCATATGAATGAAGTGGTCAATTACTTTCTCAGGCACTTTCTCCTTTGGCGGCGGTGCCGGTTTCGGTCCAAAATGGGCGTCCACTTGGGCTTGCACTATGGTTGTGTTTTGCTCCTTAGTCATGTCGTAAGGCCTCTGAGGAAGAGGAGCGAGGCTTGGACCATATTTATATCGCTTGCCTTCGCCTGTACTTCCTGAACTACCTCGACTCGTACCGCTACGCACCAAAGCTGCGGGATGTCTCTTCTGTGATTGCTGAGACGGCGGAGACGGCTGACGTGGAGTTGGACCAGGAGAAGTGGCCTAACGATATGCCGGACTTGAAGTAGGAGGTGTGGCCTGACACGGTGCCGGACTTGCAACCGGAGAAGTGGCATGACGCTGTGCCAGGCTTGAAACCGGAGGAGTCAGCTCACGCGTTCGGGGACTTGGAGGAGGTAGGGGACTTCGAGGAGGAGTCGTCTCATGCGTTCGTGGACTTGGAGGAGCAGGAGTCTGCTGACTCGGTGGCGGACTTCAAGGAGACGACGCGGTGTCGGTGGACTTCGAAAGATTATGCAATCCTTTCTTCATAGGATGATACGATGTATGGCCTCTCCGAGTGTGTGCTCGTCTTCACCTCCAGGAATGTCAAGCGTTAGCCCCGAATATGGGTCCACCACTTCATCAACCATGACACGAGCATAGCCCTCTGGAATCGGGATGCAATGGTAGGTTGCTTCGGGGGTAACTGGAAAAGCAACGCCGTCCGCCACCTTCATGGATATGTTCTTCATTTTGGAGTGTAGCTCACAGTTAGTGTTCTCTATGATGTCATCCACAGGGTATGTATCCAGCAGTGTGTCGCCCGGGGCAGAACCAACGCTGCTTCTCGGCATGGATGGGACGATGCTATCCAATGCTGAACGATCATCCGCTTGCCGCTGCCGCTGCTGAGACCCCCTTTCCTGGCTAAGTGAGTCGATCTGCTGCTGCTGGAATTTGAGTGCCAGGTCCGCGTGCCTTGCTTCTAGGCCTTGAAGACGTTCTGCGTCCTGCTTCCTCTGCTCCTCCTCCAGCTTCCTCTTCTTCTCCTCCTCCATCTTCTTTCTTGCACGGGACCTGTAGTCGTCATTCCAGTCCGAAAAGCCCTCATACCAGGGAATAACACCCATGCCTCGTGTTCTTCCCGGGTGTTCAGGATTTCCCAGGGTGCGCGTAAGCTCGTCGTTCTCTCTGTTGGGCGTGAACACCCCCGCTCGAGCTTCTTCTATTGCGTCAATTATCTTTTGTTCGGCTCCTTTTAGACTTGCCTTCTTCGAAATCAGGCCTGTCTTCAGGTCCAACGCCCTCCCATGCGCATAGAACCAAGTTCTGCACCTGGGGGGCCAGTGCCGGGTAACCGGAGTGACCCCTGCATCCTCCATCTCTTGCTTAGACTTATCCCACTTAGGCAATGCCACCGCGTAGCCACCTGGACCCAACCTATGGAACTGCATCTTTGTTGCGGCATTTGCCTTGTTTTTCATCGACCGTTCCTTAGATATTTCTGAATCCTTGAAGGTCACGAAATCGTCCCAATGTTCTCTTTGCTTCTCCAGTGTTCCCTTGAAATCTGGAGTCTTCCTCTCATTAGCGAGGTAGTTGGCCCATACAGTTTTCTTGTGGGTGTTGAATGCAATTGCCATCTTCTTAAGAGCAGCGGCCTTGACTTTGTCCATATCTGCTTTAGTGAAATGATCTGGTAGGGTGAAATGTTCCATCAGAGATTTCACCAGGTCTTCTTTGGCTCTGCCATCGACCCAAGTAACACCTGGACGTTTAGTCTTTGGCTCTTTCCATTCTTGAATGGAGATCGGGAGTTTGTCCTTCACAAGAACTCCGCACTGACGAGTCCACTTGTTCGCAATGTTCGTAGGCGTGAGGGGTTCGCCACTAGGTTTGATGGATTCGATGTGGTACTTTACACCATCCTTCAACAATCTGCCCGGGCCTCGCTTTGTCTTGCTGTCAGTAGAAGCAGATTTGCTCGATCCGGAGGGCTGAAAGAAGAAAGATTGATTCGTTAATATATCTTCAATAAAAAAACATGTGATGATCACCATGATGCATGCTTATATAAATATACCTCGCCGGTAGTGTTTGTTATTTGAAGATCAGCATTGTCTGTGTCATCGCAAACATTGTCTATGTCATAATCATAATCATAGTTCATGACTTCATCAGCCCGGTCGTCGAGATCGAATATCTTTTCATCACCCTCTCCGGTATTGTTAAGATATTGGGAGCCATCATCTGCTTCATTCATATCATCTAGCCTGTGAGGGCTGCATATGATGTCGAACAATTCCTCTTCTCTCTCTCTGCCGGTATTGTCCGCCATAGCTTTTACTTTACTAATAATACAGAAGAAATATAAAACAATTTAGTATTGAAATTACAATGCATGGATGCAATTAATCAATAAGGAAAATCTGAATCTCGAATACATCCTCTCGAATATATAATCTTGAATACATCATCGTCTTAATATATATAATCTCGAATACATCGTCTCGAATACTATATATCGAATACATCACTGGCTAGGTACCTAATAAAGATCGAGTACTACAGAAGAATCTAGGGCGCCACTTGCGGTTCCTGGGGCGCGGGCGGTGCACACTCAAAGAGAAGGAACCATCACAGGATCATATCTCCGGTCATCTGCCCAAAGAACCCGCCAAGTAGTGGAGAACCTGACATCGTCCATAGCAGCCATGTAGCGATGGACGTGCTCATCTTCCTCTCTGACACGGCGACACACCACCTCCGGCGGGGCCGGCTGCCTCTGCACCGAATGTGGCCCACGCGAACGCCACCAAAGAAGATCAGGGTCGATGACGGGACCCGAGGTCGGGTTCCTCACCAAGCGGCGCGTCCCTCCAGGTAGCACCTCCCAGTGCTAGCCCGGCGGAGCCCAGTCCCGGACATGGGTCCCCTCAAGCATGACGTTGTCGCGAACGGGTCGACGGCGAGGATGCGGGCCGGGCATATCGTCGAGAACAAATACTATATGCCCGCAAAAAGTAACATTTTTTAAATGATTGGATTGTGATAACAAAAATTCTATATATATGCAAATTCTAACAATTTGACATTAATCTAATTCATCTAACTAAAACTAATTCTAAAATTTCATGATTATATAACTAACATTTCCATAACAATTCTAATATTTATATAACTAAAAAACAGAAAAATTGCTAACATTTCTATAAATATTTCTATAACTAAAAAACAGAAAACATTTATAACATTTCTATAAATCTAACATTTCTAATATTTATATAACTAAAAAATAGAATAATTTCTAACATTTCTATAACTAAAAAACAGAAAAATTTATAACAAACAAACTAATGTGTGTAGTGTGTGTGTGTGTGTGTAGTGTGTGTGTATGTGTGTGTGTGTAGTACTATGTGTGTGTGTGTGGACATTGG
>NC_057798.1:28057107-28078225 GCF_018294505.1 Triticum aestivum | reverse complement strand
CGGGGGCGGCGACGATCGGGGCAGGGCGGCGCGGCGGAGGGAGAAACAGAGGGAAGAACATAGGGAAACTGAATTTTTTTCAAGTGTTGTATATATACGATGGACCTTTAGTACCGGTTGGAGCCACCAACCGATACTAAAGGTCTGTTTTGGCCAGGCCAAGCGGCGGGAAGCGCACCCCCTTTAGTACCGGGTGGTGGCTCCAACCGGTACTAAAGGCCCACCCTTTAGTACCGGTTGGTGCCACCACCCGGTACTAAAGGGGGTGCGCTGGCGCAGTGCGGTACGACAAGTTTAGTCCCACCTCGCTAGCCGAGAGGCTACCGCACTGGTTTATAAGCCCGAGTGCGGTAGCTCTCTCGAGCTCCTCTCCTAGGCAGGCCTACTGGGCCTACCAATTCATTGCTGTCATGTGGGCCTACTGGGCCTTTGCGGGCCTGCATCCTGGCCCAACAAAAGGTTGAGTTTCTAGTCGTATGCAGGCCGCTTTGGCCCAGTAGGCGGGCTTTTTTTATTTTCTTAATTTTTTTTTGCTTTTTTATTTGTTTTATTTATTTTTGAGTTGTTTTTTGCTGTATTTAGAGTTTCTTTGTGAATATTTTTGCTTTAGGTACAAAAATTTACAAACTTTGATCTGTTAGTGCCGGTAGTTTTCAAATTTGAATAGTTTAAATTTTGAATTATTTGAAATTTGTGTGAATCAGTAGTTTATGAATAACTTAACTTTGGAAAAAGATTTTTCAGTGATTCTTTTTTCTTATATTTAATATTAGTGTGTTTTATCATTATATTCAATTTGGTAATGCTTAGGTTATTTAAAAAATGAAATGCCTTTGTAACATTTCAGTTTTCGAAAAAGATTATCCATTTTGTACACGAAGTGTATCCAGTTTTTGCCGTAACCCTCTCTACTTTTTTGCACATGCTATTTGTATGAAATTATGATACCATGCCAACTTTCAACCTTTTCTGAGTTCATTTCAAATGTTTTTCAATTTCAGGGTCATTTAGCTAGAAAAAAAATCAGTAAATGCATGAAAAAGAATTTGTTTGCACATAAAATTTCTTCGCGTTTCAAATGCCATAACACATAATTAACTACCCTAACTATTACAGACATTCCCTCCTGGGTGTGAAACACAGAAGAAAGTGATGATAGTGAAGCCGATCACATCCCAGATATTTGGGAGTGAAACTTTTTCTTCTCGTGTGTCCCTTTGCGCCGTAGCCAGGGAAAATCTTCATCATTTAACTGGATGCGCGGGTCAATATTCACTGTGAATGGAGCAATTTTATCAAACTTTTCATAATCTTCTGACATGTCTGTCTTGTCATCCACTCCCACGATGTTTCTTTTTCCTGAAAGAACTATGTGGTGCTTTGGCTCGTCGTATGATCCATTCGCTTCCTTATCTTTTCTTTTTCTCGGCCAGGTAGACATGTATTTCACATAAAAAACCTGCGCCACATCATTGGCTAGGACGAATGGTTCGTCTGCATACGCAAGATTGTTGAGATCCACTGTTGTCATTCCGTACTGCGGGTCTTCCGTTACCCCGCCTCGTGTCATATTGACCCATTTGCACCGAAACAAAGGGACCTTCAAATCACCTGATCCATAGTTAAGTTCCCATATGTCCTCTATGTAACCATAATATGTTTCCTTTTCCATGTTGGTTGTTGCATCAAAGCGGACACCACTGTTTTGGTTGGTGCTCTTCTTATCTTGGGCGATCGTGTAAAATGTATTCCCATTTATCTGGTACCCTTTGAAAGTCATTATATTCGAAGATGGTAACTGGGACAGCGAGTATAGGTCATTTTGAATATCGCCATCATTCAGGGCACGTTGCTGCAACCAACTGGCGAAAGTCCTCGTTTGTTCGCGTGTAATCCAGTCGTCAGACTTCTCCGGGTGTTTGGACTATAGAAAATTCTTGTGTTCCTCCATATACGGAGCCACCAAGGCGGAATTCTGTAGAACTGTGTAGTGTGCTTCAGTGAGAGAATGCCCGTCCATACATATTATTTGATGCCCTCCTAGCGTGCCTTTTCCTTCCAGTCTGCCCTTATGCCGCGATTCAGGAACACCAATCGGCTTAAGGTCAGGAATAAAGTCAATATAAAACTCAATGACCTCCTCATTTTCATGGCCCTTCGAGATGCTTCCTTCTGGCGTAGCACGGTTATGAACATATTTCTTCAAGACTCCCATGAACCTTTCAAAGGGGAACATATTGTGTAGAAATACAGGACCCAAAACGTTAATCTCTTCGCAAAGGTGAACTAGGACGCGCGTCATGATGTTGAAGAAGGATGGTGGGAACACCAACTCGAAACTGACAAGACGTTGCATCAAATTATTCTGTAACCTTGGTATGATTTCTGGATCGATTACCTTCTGAGAGATTGCATTGAGGAATGCACATAGCTTCACAATGGCTAATCGAACGTTTTCCGGTAGAAGCCCCCTCAATGCAACCAGAAGGAGTTGCATCATAATCACGTGGCAGTCATGAGACTTTAGGTTCTGGAACTTTTTCTCTGCCATATTTATTATTCCCTTTATATTCGACGAGAAGCCAGACGGTACCTTCATGCTGAGCAGGCATTCGAAGAAGATTTCCTTCTCTTCTTTGGTAAGAGCGTAGCTGGCCTAACCCTGATGTATGTCGTCTTTTCCGTGCATACGTTGCTGGTCCTCCCGTGCCTCTGGTGTATTTTTTGTCTTCCCATACACACCCAAAAAGCCAAGCAGGGTCACGCAAAGATTCTTCGTCACGTGCATCACGTCGATTGCGGAGCGGACCTCTAGGTCTTTCCAATATGGCAGGTCCCAAAATATAGATTTCTTCTTCCACATGGGTGCGCGTCCGTCAGCGTCCTTCAGAACAGGTTGTCCGCCATGACCCTTTCCAAAGATTACCTTCAAATCCTTGACCATATCATGTACATCAGCACCAGTACGGTGGCAGGCTTCATGCGGTGATCCGCCTCACCTTTGAAATGCTTGCCTTTCTTTCTTATGGGATGCCTGCTCGGAAGAAATCGACGATGTCCCAGGTACACATTCTTCTTACAATTATTCAAATATATACTATCGGTACCATCCAAACAGTGTGTGCATCCACGGTATCCCTTGTTTGTCTGTCCTGAAAGGTTACTGAGAGCAGGCCAATCATTGATGGTCATGAACAGCAACGCCTTTAGGTCAAATTCTTCCCCCATGTGCTCATCCCACGCACGTACACATGTTCCATTCCACAGTTGTAAGAGTTCTTCAACTAATGGCCTTAGGTACACATCAATGTCGTTGCCGGGTTGCTTAGGGCCTTGGATGAGCACTGGCATCATAATGAACTTCCGCTTCATGCACAACCAAGGAGGAAGGTTATACAAACATAGAGTCACAGGCCACGTGCTATGGTTGCTGCTCTGCTTCCCAAAAGGATTAATGCCATCTGCGCTTAGACCAAACCATACGTTCCTTGGGTCACCTGCAAACTCCTCCCAGTACTTTCTCTCGATTTTTCTCCACTGCGAACCGTCAGCGGGTACTCTCAACTTTCCGTCTTTCTTACGATCTTCTGCATGCCACCGCATCGCCTTCGCATGCTCTTTGTTTTGGAACAAACGTTTCAACCGTGGTATTATAGGAGCAAACCACATCACCTTGGCAGGAATCTTCTTTCTGGGGCGCTCACCCTCGACATCACCAGGGTCATCGCGACTGATCTTATAACGCAATGCACCGCATACCGGGCAAGCATTCAAATCCTCGTACTCACCGCGGTAGAGGATGCAGTCATTAGGGCATGCATGTATCTTTTGCACCTCTAACCCTAGAGGCAGACAGCCTTCTTTGCTTCATACGTACTATCGTGGATTTGTCACGGCAGATGTCCAAGCGAAAGGACTTAGTCGTGGAGCCATCGCTACGAGTTTACTTGAAGGGGTTAAAGCGGACACAAAGACACGAGGGGTTTATACTAGTTCGGCCCCTTTGATGAAGGTAAAAGCCTACGTCTAGTTGTGATGGAATTGATGTGGACTCGATGGCTAGGGAGCAAACAAGCTTCGCCTAGACTCGAGTTGTCATTGTCTCTCCCCTGAACCGCCGTCGGGTCGTCCCCTTATATACACGGGTGACGCCCGACGGTCCATAGAGTCCCAACCGGTTCATACTCGTATCCCGGTTGGTATCTCTCTATTCCTAACTTATAATACAAGTTATACATCAGGTCGGTTTACGGCTACAGATTCTAAACCGACTATAGGCCTTGGGCCTTCCTCTGCTTATACCACTAATGAAGTTAACCCGGCCCGAGTAGGCCGGTTTACGCCTAGTGGTAATATCCCCAACATTAGGCCCCAGATTGATTTGAACCGGTTCATGTCAATCCTTCACAAAATCTTGCATCTTGGATATCTTCCGGTAATTGGTAAACCTTCATGTCGTCATCATTTTCGGTTGCTGTAAACCGGCATGACGTCATCAGTTTTGGTTACTGTAAACTGGCATGACGTCATCATGAAATTTATAATGCCCTCTTAATAACAGCTCCTGGATCCGCGCGCTTGACCTAGCTCGGTTGCCTTATAAATAAGACCGAAGGGTCATTTCTTTCCTTTCCCCTTCGTCCCTTCTTCTTTTTCTTCCTCACGTCGCCGGCTTTGGAGCTCCGCCACTGCCGTCGACCTCTGCCTCGCCTCAGGCCGCTGCATCAACCTGAACGTACCAGAGTATTGCGGCACCTTCCCGCATCTTCTCCGTTCCCGGTAAGCTTTCTCCTCTTCTTAACCTAGATCCGTTCTTAGGGTTCCGTGTTCGTGCTGTGTTCATCATGCACTCATATCTGTTCTCTGATCTTGAATGAATCCGCGAACTCTTGCTGTGTTCAGTAGCGATCCCTAAGCATCCGCTTGCAACTTCTCATCTAATCCCATAGATCTCCCGCACATATCCGCTCAATGGTTCACTTCTGTTTCCGCCTTACTCTTCGAAATATTTCCTGTTTTGTGAGCTTGCTGTAGATCCGCGGCTGTAACTCGATTTTGTGAAACTTGTTTCTGCATACACAATTATCCATAGCTTCAATTGCTTCCGACGCCTAGATCGGGCGGTTTAACTTTACCATAGAAAAAACTGCTAAACCGGTATCTATCATTAGTCCCCTGGTTGAACCGCCAGAATCCATTTGATGCCGCATTGTAGAAAACCGGTTTATAGGTACGGCCGCCGGTTTATCGTAGTTAGATTAACACCTTTTTTATCCGGCATGTCCTTGAACTGGATTACCTATTTCTTGTAGATCTCGTCATGGCAAAACAAGTGTATGAATGCAACTGGGTTCCCTCTCGCGTCACAGAATCACAGTTGGACAATCTAGTCCTGATCGGCGCTTTGGATAGTAAAGATACGATCCACTGGAGGGTTCCTGGAGATGAATGTCCTCCTACGCCCCAGGAAGGAGAGGTCGTGGTCTTCGCAGATCATATGGCCCGGGGCTTCAAACCGCCCGGCTCTAAATTTTATCGGGATGTGTTAGCCAACTTTCAACTCCGTCCACAGGATATTGGCCCCAACTCCGTCACCAATCTATGTCACTTTCAAGTACTTTCTGAGGCATACCTTCAAGAGGAGCCTTCAGTCGAGTTATTTAGAGATCTCTTTCATCTGAACCGCCGTACTGAATTCACTAACGGCCCTAATACCGAACTGGGCGGTATGGCCATTCAGAAAAGGAAAGAGATCACCTATCCCCACGTCAAACTCCATACTCACCCCAAGGAGTGGAATGCAACTTGGTTTTATTGCAAGGATACCTCCCCTGACAATGAAAATCCCTTGCCTGGCTTCCGTCCGGAACGGCTCAGCAACACTCACCCTTTTCCACAAAGGCTAAGCGCCAAGGAGAGAATTAAATATGCTCCTCAACTGTCCAAGCTCCGGGCCTTCATGGCCAATGGTTTAACAGGAATAGACCTTGCACGCTGCTGGATATCATGGAGCATTTTGCCTCTAGGCCGGCGCCCCGGTTTGATGTGCACATACACTGGCAGCATTGATGACCCACTCCGACATATCAAAATTCAAATCTCCGATGACGAAGTCACCGAATCTGTAAAGAAGATGTTAAATGAACTGGAGCACCTCTGCGCCCAAACCGGTCTGCTTCCTTACTGCACCACCAACGAGCCGCCAGCGGTAAGATTTTAATTTCTCTATTATTGAACCTGTTACTGCTTTATCTGCCTGACCTTTAATTATTGCTGACTCAGAGTGATAATCCGTTTTGGAGCAAGAAGCTTTCGCAAGATAAAACGGAGAAGGCAGGACGGCCAACCCGGCCCAAGACCAAGGTTATCAAGAAACCAGCTCGTAAGAGAAAAACCACCGCTTCATCTGACCCAGCCATTGATGATGATGTGGGTACTCCGGATCTTGAGGTAGAACTTGATTCACTTGGCTTGCTTTTTACACGCCTTATTGATGATGATGCTTGTCAGGATGACGCTGAAGCCAGCAATGCGGGATTCGTTGAGGTAACCATTCTCTCTTCCGATTCAGAAATCTTGCCTTTGCCAAAATTTTGCCGGGCAAACCGGAAAGTTAAATTTTCTCATCCTCTTGCTTATCTAGATTCCCAATTTCTTATGAAGACCCAGCAACACGAAGCTCGCCGCACAACCCGGCACAGTGGCCAGGTAGTTACCTCTGCCGGTTTACCGAACAGTCCGGTTCGAAAACGCCGCTCCGAGGTCTCCGACCTTTTTATTGATTTAAATCTTAAAGCGGGTTTCTTCCGTCAACCTCTTAATCCATCCGACTCCGATTATCAGGTCACTTCTCATTCATCGTCTGGTGAATCGTCGGCCACTCAGTTACCACCTTTAAAAACAGTTGCTGGGTAAGTTAAACTGAACATATGCTTCCAGTATACCGCATAATGGCTTATGCTTTTCCTTGACTTTTTGTTTTTCTTTCAGGGCTAAACCGAAACCAAGCAAGAAGGCCCGCCTGGATAAAGCGGCTGAAGAAGATGTGGCCCCAGAACATGACCAAGCGCCGGATCGTGAAATGTTTACTTCTGAAGATATCCCCAATGATCCTCCTTTGCAAGACGACGTTATTCCCGAAGAAGGGCTTGTTAATACTCCAGCCTCTGCTGATCCGCCTGCCAACTCCATCCAGATTGAGAAATCCTACACTCCTGCTGACCAAACGGCCGCACCAACACAAACTGGCGAGTCCAAAGATGATGATGTTGTGATTACCGGTGTGGGCCGCTCTGAACCCGGGAATCCCGTCACCCTTACCAAGCATACCATCAAAGAGGACTTTTCCGCTTTGAACAAAGGAAAATGGGATGTTGAACTAGAGACATATGCTGCTCTGAGTGCCCAAGATCTTCACTCTGGCTACTTAAACCGGCTTTACACTAGCCGTGACTGTGAAGCTGGCCTGGTCAAAATGATGAGGGATAAATTTGAGGTAACTTACTTCTTTCCTTGCTGCCATTACCTCCATCCTTCCAGCCCCCAAGGGCCGGTTTGTAACGTTGGTCAAACCGGGACTTGATCCTGAACATTCTTGAAACCAATCGATATAGCCCGCAAGAACCGGTCTAACTTAGCATAAGTAAAATGGGGCTCCAATAGAGAACTGTCCGTAGAACATAACTTGATCAAATAGCCATTAGCCCCCAAGTACCAAGTTGAATACTTGTATTGAGCTTGGGACTTTGTAATCGAGTAATATACAAAAATTGAAGGTGCATTAGCCCCCAAGTGTCAGGCATATAACTTTGTTATGTGGTTGATACTTCAACTCCTTGGATCGCCTGTGCAAAGCTTAAACGCTGTCTGTGTGCACGCTGAGGTGAAAATCAAAGAGGACCGAGTTGCCGATTTGCAGGAGGCCTTGAAAACCCAGCAGGCTGAAACAGATAAGGCAAAGCAAGAATTAACCAGCGCTTTGAGCACTGCTGAACGGCTGAAAGAAGGCTTCAAGAAAGAGCGGGCTGACTGGGCCACTGAGAAGGCCGGTTTAACCAAAAGAGCGGAAAATACTGAAGCTGCCCTTAAACCGGTGGTGGATGAACTGACGGCCGTACAGCGGCAAATACACTCCATGACTGCTGCAATCTTTGGTAAGCTCCTTGTAACTTCTGTGATAATTTGAACCTGCTGTAGCGTAAATCCGGTTTGAGACCATTCCAATCTTGTTGTAGGCACACGTATTGGGCACTTAGGAAATGATGTGCGGAAGAAATTGAAAGCTGCCTACACCTTGGTGGAACAATTGTATACCGGAGCCCAACGGATCATCACCACAACTTCTCACAACAATTTGGCGCCCTCTTTAATCCAGGACACTCTTAGCAAGTTGTCAATGCTTCCAGCCCGGATTGAGGAGCTGAAAAAATCCGCTGCCCGAACTGGAGCCATCAATGCCTTAATCCGGGCAAAGGCATGGGTGCCAGATTTTGATCCTGTGGAAGCAGCTCAAGGCTATCCCAGCCTGAAAGAAGATGGCTCTGAATTCAACGAAGAGGATTTAAGGGCAATAAACCGTGCAGTGCGCCCTCTGGCTTGCCAGCTAGCTGAAGAGGCAGATTTGACGTATTATCAAGCGCAATATAACGAGCAAAACAAACGAGTGCCCGCCCCAACTGTTGAAGCGGAGAATCTGATCCCTCCAATCCGTAAGCACACTTATGCTCCTGATATTGAACCGTCTTCCCTGATCCATGAAGAGGCTGTTTTCCAAGCTTTAATGGGAATCTACTGGACCACTGTTGATTTCCAGCCAATGGGTAGAGACGAGGAAGCTGAAACGGCGGAGGATGAGGAGCAGGCTTGAACCAGAAGCCGGTTTGGAGAGCTGTTTGTGACATCTTCCGAAAAGAACAATGATCTTATTTAGGTACCGTGCTGCCTTGTAATAGGATAGTTAATGCTTCTAACCAGAATATGCCTTTGTACATAAGTACTGAAGCTTTCATTTGGAGAACTCCAATTCATATTTCCTGCAATCAGAAAAATTTGAAACTTCGGTGGCGGTTATACCGCCAGCCGGTTTATGATCCTGATATGTGTATCAGTAATATAACAAATATATGATACATAAATACCTGCCATGTTTGGATATGAAGCTGGCTTAGCCAAGCCTGAAGCGGCGGTTTTATAAACCATTACCGTCAAAAGAAAAAGATGGGAGAAAATAGCTCCCGTATAAACCGTACTGAATCAATACGAGCCCCTTTGTTACTCCATGATGTTAACAGGAGAAAGGTAAACCGGGCATACTCCTCCGGATTAAAGGGGAATCAAATCCATCGGCTGAATCGGAAAAAAGGTGTTTGTCGACATAAAAGAAATCCGACAAAAGCAAATAATAAACAAACCATGAAAATAACATGGAAGCAAAGGCAATGATAAAAACCATTTGCAAAAATATGCTATACTGAGCTGATCAGATGGTATTACCATGGTCGGACAGGATCAAGGCCCCCAATAGGAGTGACAATGATTCAAGTCAGCCAGGTCCCCAAATGATTCGTGGCATATATGCCAGATCAAGAGGCGTGGCAATGGTTCGGGTTCGATCATGCCCCCAAGTGATTTTGTGGCCTTAGGCCGACCAAGAGGCGTGACTGGTTCAGACTTGACCATGTCCCCAAATGATCTGGTGGCTGTCGCCTATCAAAGGGTGTCGCGTTGGTTCGGACACGACCAAGGCCCCCAGTGATATATAAAAAACAAATGTCAAGGGGTAAACCGGAGGCCGCTTTAAACAGAACCACTCCGTGTAACCTCGCATGATGAGAAAGACAGAGACCCCGCTTTAGCTGAGGCTCCGGTTTGATATATCAAAGATAATATATACATAGTCATGATATGTACATAGATAGAGCCGATGGCTCAAGTATAGTAAGGCCAAATATGAGCTATATTCCACGGCCTGTTGGTCTCCTCCCCTGACGTACGTGAGTCTTGATGCTCTCGAATATCAATCAGATAATACGACCCGTTGTGCAGATTCTTGCTGACCACGAACGGTCCTTCCCAAGGTGGGGATAACTTGTGCATATCTGTCTGGTCCTGGGTTAGTCGAAGCACCAAATCTCCTTCTTGAAAAGTTCTGGTTCTAACCCGGCGACTGTGATAGCGACGAAGATCTTGTTGGTAAATCGCCGAACGGGCAGCCGCCAGATCACGTGCTTCGTCCAATAGGTCCAAAGCGTCTTGCCGTGTTGTCTCATTGCCCGCTTCAACATAAGCCGCCACACGAGGCGAATCGTGCCGGATATCACTAGGGAGAACTGCCTCTGCTCCATAGACCATAAAAAATGGTGTGTAACCTGTGGACCGGTTTGGTGTAGTATTGATACTCCAGAGCACAGATGGTAGCTCTTCAACCCAACATCCCGGCGTCCTTTGCAATGGGACCATAAGCCGGGGTCTGATGCCTCGCAAGATCCCTTGATTAGCTCGTTCGGCCTGTCCATTGGACTGGGTGTGCTACCGATGACACGTCCAGTCGGATGTGCTCACGCTTACAGAACTCCTTCATAGCCCCCTTGGATAAATTGGTACCATTGTCAGTAATGATACTATGCGGAAAGCCAAACCGGAAAATTATCCTTTTGATGAACTGCACCGCTGTTGCTGCATCGCACTTGCTGACAGGCTCCGCTTCAACCCACTTGGTAAATTTATCAACTGCTACCAAAAGGTGGGTATTCTTATCCTTGGATCTTTTAAAAGGTCCAACCATATCCAGCCCCCAAGTTGCAAACGGCCATGTTATTGGGATCATCCTCAATTCTTGAGCCGGCACATGAGCACGCCTTGAAAATTTCTGACATCCATCACACCGTTTAACCAAGTCCTCCGCGTCAGCATGCGCTGTCAACCAGTAGAACCCGTGACGGAACGCCTTTGCCACCAGAGACTTTGAACCGGCGTGGTGTCCACAATCCCCTTCATGGATTTCTCTTAAGATTTCACAGCCTTCCTCAGGAGAAACACAACGTTGAAACGCCCCTGATACACTGCAATGATGTAATTCACCATTAACAATCGTCATAGACTTGGATCGCCGGACTATCTGCCTGGCTAGAATCTCATCCTCTGGTAACTCCCCCCGGTTCATGTACGCAAGATAAGGAACTGTCCAATCCGGAATAACATGCAGGGCTGCCACCAATTGAGCCTTCGGATCAGGAATAGCCAAATCCGCTTCACCTGGGAGCTTGACTGACGGGTTGTGCAACACATCCAAAAAGACGTTAGGCGGGACCGGTTTACGCTGAGAGCCCAACCGGCTTAAAGCATCCGCCGCTTCATTCTTTCGACGGTTCACATGATCCACTTGATAACCCTTGAAACAACCTGCAATATTATCCACTTCCCGACGATATGCAGCCATGAGCGGGTCCTTAGAATCCCAAGTGCCAGACACCTGTTGAGCCACTAGGTCCGAGTCACCAAAGCACTTAACCCGGCTTAAATTCATCTCTTTAGCCATCCGCAGACCATGGAGCAAGGCTTCGTACTCAGCTGCATTATTAGTACAAGGGAACATTAAGCGAAGAACATAATGAAACTTATCACCTCGTGGGGAAGTTAATACGACTCCAGCCCCCGAGCCTTCCAATTGCCTGGATCCGTCAAAATGAATAGTCCAATATGTGTGATCCGGCTTCTCCTCTGGTGCTTGTAACTCCGTCCAGTCATTGATGAAATCAACAAGTGCTTGAGACTTCACTGCCGTCCGAGGCACATACTTTAGTCCGTGTGGCCCAAGCTCTATAGCCCACTTGGCAATCCGGCCAGTCGCCTCCCGGTTCTGTATAATATCACCCAAGGGAGCTGAACTGACCACTGTGATGGGGTGCCCTTGAAAATACTGCTTCAACTTCCGACTGGCCATAAAAACACCATAAACCAGCTTCTGCCAGTGCGGATACCTTTGCTTGGATTCAATAAGCACCTCGCTGATATAATAAACCGGCCGCTGAACCAGATATTCCTTGCCTGCCTCTTTGCGTTCCACCACAATAGCCACGCTAACTGCCCGAGCATTGGCCGCTACGTATAATAACAGTGGCTCCTTGTCGACCGGAGCTGCAAGAACAGGCGGATTGGCTAACTGCCGCTTCAGGTCCTCAAATGCTTCATCAGCAGCCGGACTCCAAATGAAATGGTCTGTCTTCCTCAGCATTTGGTACAAAGGAATGGCCTTCTCTCCGAGGCGGCTGATAAACCGGCTTAGTGCAGCGATTCGGCCCGCCAAACGCTGAACATCATTGATGCACTTCGGTTTAGCCAAGGAGGTGATAGCTGTAATCTTCTCTGGATTAGCCTCAATTCCTCTATTAGACACTAGGAAACCCAGTAACTTGCCTGTCGGAACACCAAAGACACACTTGGCCGGATTAAGCATCATCTTGTAAACCCGCAAGTTGTCAAAGGTTTCCTTCAAATCATCCACCAGCGTCTCCTTCCGCCTTGACTTTACTACAATATCATCCACATAGGCATGCACATTGCGGCCGATCTGTTTATGCAGGCAATTCTGTACACACCGTTGGTAGGTGGCTTGGGCACTCTTGAGTCCGAAGGGCATAGACACATAGCAGAAGGCTCCAAAGGGAGTAATAAACGCTGTTTTCTCCTGGTCTTTAACCGCCATTTTGATCTGATGATATCCGGAGTATGCATCCAAAAAACTCAAATGCTCACAACCTGCCGTGGCATCAATGATCTGGTCAATGCGGGGGAGGGCAAAAGGATCCGCTGGACAAGCCCTGTTAAGATCTGTGTAATCCACACACATACGCCAAGTGCCATTTTTCTTAAGAACCAGCACCGGATTAGCAAGCCACTCTGGATGGAACACCTCAATGATAAAGCCAGCTGCCAAAAGCCTGGCCACTTCCTCTCCAATGGCCTTTCGCCTTTCTTCGTTAAACCGGCGGAGGAATTGCTTCACCGGTTTATACTTAGGATCTACATTAAGAGTGTGCTCAGCGAGTTCCCTCGGTACACCTGGCATGTCGGATGGCTTCCATGCGAAGATGTCCCGATTCTCACGGATGAACTCGATGAGCGCGCTTTCCTATTTGGGATCCAAATTAGTACTGACAGTGAACTGCTTGGATGAATCGCCGGGCACGAAGTCAACAAGCTTGGTCTCAGCTGCCGATTTGAACTTCAGATCTGAATCATGCTCTGTAGTTGGCTTCTTCAAAGGAGTCATATCCGCCGAATCGACATTGTCCTTATAATACTTCAACTCCTCCGTGGCACAGACCGACTCTGCATAAGCCGCATCACCTTCCTCACATTCCAAAGCGACCCTACGGCTCCCATGAACCGTTATTGTCCCCTTGTAACCCGGCATCTTGAGCTGCAAGTAGATATAACAAGGCCGCGCCATGAATTTGGCGTAAGCCGGCCGGCCAAACAAGGCATGATACGGGCTCCGGATCTTCACCACCTCAAATGTTAATTTTTCCGACCGGGAGTCGTGCTCGTCCCCAAAATCCACATCCAGGGCTATCTTACCAACAGGATATGCAGATTTGCCAGGCACCACACCATGGAACACCGTATTCGACGGTCTGAGATCTTTGTCTGTTAAACCCATGCGGCGGAATGTCTCATAGTACAGTATGTTGATACTGCTTCCTCCATCCATGAGTACCTTGGTGAATTTATAACCCCCCACCTGAGGGTCTACCACTAATGCTAGCTGGCCCGGATTATCAACCCGGGGCGGGTGATCCTCTCTGCTCCACACGATAGGCTGCTCCGACCAGCGCAAATAACGTGGTAAGGCCGGTTCAACAGAATTCACCGCTCGCTTGTGGAGTTTTCGGTCGCGTTTATCCAAACTAGTTGTGAAAACATGATATTGCCCATTGTTCAACTATTTTGGCTGGCTCTGATAACCCGACTGCTGCTGCTGCTGCTGGCTGTTCTGATTATTCTGGTGATTGTGACCGCCCTGATTGCGACCTGAACCGGAAGCTCCATCGTGATCCGGCCCGTGGAAACCGGATCCTGAACCGCCACCTGATCCGTGATCATACCGGAAGGCATTAGAGTTTTTGAACTCCTGCATGATATAACAATCTTACCAAAGATGGTTAGCCGGCGACTCCTTCGTCCCGTGCTTTGGGCAAGGCTGATTCAACAAATAATTCAAACGGCTTGCGTTAGGATTGGGAGCCCCATTACGATTCGCCGCTTTACCTCTGCGCCGCGCCCCCTGTCTTGTGCATTAGTGTTGGCCACAAAATCCATGCTGCTATCCGCCTTGCGTTTGCCTCCGTTTCCATGACCCGCCGGTTTGTACTGCTGCTGTTTGGAGTTGCTATTCTTCTTTCCCTTCCCTGCTTCATCATCATCAGGCTCGGGATCCTTGGTACTGTCCGAATCGGCATACTTCACTAAAGCGGCCATGAGGGTTCCCATGTCATTACAGAACCGCTTCATGCGTCCCAACTTCAATTTTAGAGGCTCAAACCGGCAGTTGCCTTCTAGAGTTAAGATCGCAGAGTCAGCATTAATCCTGTCAGACGAGTGCAAAATTTCCGAAACGCGGCGCACCCAACGGGTCGTTGATTCTCCGTCCTCCTGGACACAAGCCGCCAGGTCTACTATGGACTTGGGCTGCTTACATGTATCCTTAAAATTCTGTATAAACTGGGCCCGCAACTGGGCCCATGAGCTGATAGAATTGGATGGTAGGCTCTTTAACCAAGTACGAGCCGTGCCCTCAAGCATCATGGTGAAGTATTTTGCACATGCGGCCTCATCCACGTCCAGCATTTCCATGGCCATCTCATAACTCTCTACCCATGCTTCAGGGGATAAATCAGCGGTGTAATTTGGCACCTTGCGTGGACCCTTGAAATCTTTGGGCAGACGCACATTACGTAAAGCAGGGATTAAGCAAGGCACTCCCAAAGCGGATGTGACTCCTAGTCCGGCGAAGGTAGTAGAACGAACCGGTGTAAGTTGACCCGCATTATCCTGTGCTGCTAACTCGGCCCCCCTTTGTGCTCGGGCCCGGTCCACCACATCCTGTGCATCGCGGACACCGCCTGCCGGGCTATCACCGCGGGCTGCTTCACGGCCTCGCGCATTGCTCGATATGGTGGGTTCATTCAAGCGCCTGCTATAACTCTGGCTTGGACGGGGTGTAGAGTGGATCCGATCACGGCTGTACGAATATGCTTCCTGCTGAATCAGCGCAGTCCGGAGCAGCTCCTTAACCCGGCGCGTCTCTATCGCTTGCGGAGAACCCCCATCGACTGGGATGGCCTCTAACCGTGCAGCGGCCGCAACAAGGTTGTCCATAGGATTCGAATAATGACCCGGGGGTGTCGGGACCAGCAGAGGGGCCACAATGTTCTGTTGAGGGGGCTCCATTAGGCGGGGCTGGACCGTCGCTCCTGGCCCTGGTGCTTCAATCCGGTTTGCCTCCAGGTACTGCGGTGGATTACTGGGCCCTGCTCCTGGGGTGTGAAAGAGATTTCGGGGGTCAAACCCTAACGGCAGGCGTGATCTGTGCTTCCGTTTCAAGACCTCCCGTGATGCATTCTGGTCGAGCAGGAGCTTATAGGCCTGGGCGTCCAAAGCGGCCCGCTCTGCAGCCATCCTGTCCTTTTCTGCTGCCAGATCCGCTTTGGCTTGCACGATCTGCTCTTTCACCTTTGCGATCTTCGCATCATGAGCCTCCTGATCTGCCGGATTGGCTTCTGCCATAAGCGCAGCTAGTGCATCAAACAGGTCGGATAGGACTTGAACCGGCGGGCGCACAAGGCCTCCTGCCCCTGCTGCCGCTGCCGCTGCTGATCCGGAGAGCATTGCCGCGACAGTCGAAGAATAATTCGCCGCCTGGGTGCCGGCCATGAATATTCCAACCCGGTTGATCTGTCCTGGGGGGTCCGGAATACTGTCGCCATCGAACATCCCCTAACCTGATCGTCTTGCAACTGGCATAGCGATTCGGTCTCTCCGGTCGAGGATTCGTCGCCGGAATAGACGATGGTCTCGCTACCGTGTTCTGATTCGTCCTCACGCTCTCCTCCGTGGATGACTCCAACGAAGGCACGCTTCATGGCCGGTTTAACCTGGGTAGACCTCGCACGCTGAGCCGTCTCGACGAGGTCGGTGCAGATGTCCGGCTCAGGCCCAGGCTCACCGATTTTGCCGATGAAGACGTGTATGCCACCAAAGGGGACCCGGTACCCGTACTTAATCGAATCGGCCTCGGGACCCCATCCTGCGTCGTCGATGTAGATCTTTCCACGATGACTTTTGGTCATCTGGCCCACAACATAGCCTTCGAGTCCTTTGAGCTTGCCCTCCAAGATCGTCAAACCATCGTGCGATGGCCCCACGCTGGGCGCCAACTGTCGTGGATTTGTCACGGCAGATGTCCTAGCAAAAGGACTTAGTCGTGGAGCCATCGCTACGAGTTTACTTGAAGGGGTTAAAGCGGACACAAAGACACGAGCGGTTTATACTAGTTTGGCCCCTTCGATGAAGGTAAAAGCCTACGTCTAGTTGTGATGGAATTGATGTGGACTCGATGGCTAGGGAGCAAACAAGCTTCGCCTAGACTCGAGTTGTCGTTGTCTCTCCCCTGAACCGCCGCCGGGTCATCCCCTTATATACACGGGTGACGCCCGACGGTCCATAGAGTCCCAACCGGTTCATACTCGTATCCCGGTTGGTATCTCTCTATTCCTAACTTATAATACAAGTTATACATCAGGTCGGTTTACAGCTACAGGTTCTAAACCGACTATAGGCCTTGGGCCTTCCTCTGCTTATACCACTAATGAAGTTAACCCGGCCCGAGTAGGCCGGTTTACGCCTAGTGGTAATATCCCCAACACGTACTCTCGGGCAATTCGTTGTCCTTTGGAAGCATATTCTTTATCATTACCAGCAACTTTCCAAATCCCTTGTCAGATACACCATTCTCTGCCTTCCATTGCAGCAATTCAAGTGTGGTGCCCAACTTTTTTTTGTCAGCTTCGCAATTCGGGTACAACAATTTCTTGTGATCCTCTAACATGCGCTGCAACTTCGTCCTCTCCAGATCACTTGCGCAGTTTCTCTTTGCATCGGCAATGGCCCGACCTAGATCATCAGCGGGCTCATCTGATGCCTCTTCTTCAGCTTCTTTCTGCATTGCCGGCTCAGCTTCTTCCCCATTGTTGTATCATCGTATTCAGGGAACCCATGGCCAGGATAGCCGTCGTCGTCCTCTTCTTCTTCATTGTCTTCCATCATAACCCCTATTTCTCCGTGCTTGATCCAAACATTATAGTGGGGCATGAAACCGGACTCAAATAGGTGGACGTGAATGGTTCTTGACGTAGAGTAACTGTGACCATTCTTATAGCCAGCACATGGACAAGGCATAAAACCATCCGCCCGCTTGTTTGCCTCAGCGGCAAGCAGAAAAGTATGCACGCCATTAATGAACTCGGGAGAGCATCTGTCATCATACATCCATTGTCGGCTCATCTTCATTACACAACACCGAATAGACCAAATTAATACAAGTTCATACATAAAGTTCATATACAACACTTAATAAATGCAACATACAAATAACTCTCTAGCTAAAGAATTTAAATGCAACAACAAATGTGATGAAGATCGCAATTAAGGTAACAATTGATCCAACAACATAATGATACCAAGCCACACTATCAATGGCATATTTTCTAATCTTTCTAATCTTCAACCTCATTTTCTCCATCTTGATCTTGTGATCATCGACGACATCGGCAACATGCAACTCTAATTCCATCTTCTCCCCCTCAATTCTTTTCAATTTTTCTTTCAAATACTCGTTTTCTCTTTCAACTAAATTTAACCTCTCGACAATAGGGTCGGTTGGAATTTCCGGTTCACATACCTCCTAGATAAAAATATCTATGTCAACTTGATGGGCATAATTTGTCATAAACACGAAATGCAACAACTAGTTTTAAAAGAGAATATACCACATCCGAATCATAACAAGGACGAGGACCGACGGGGACGGATATCAAAACCATGGCACTATGTATAACAAACAACGTACGGGTAAGATAATTATACGAGTAACTATATATCCAAATCACATAAACATCAATTTGGTAATGTAAAATATTCACGAACAAGAGCCTCACCAGAAGGTGGTGCTGGTGACGGGACGGTGCGGGCGATCGACGGTGGTTACGACGGAGATTTAGAAGGCACTAAGTAAACCACACCTACATATTCAAACTAAGTGTTATTTTTGTGCTCAAATTGCATATAAATCAAATACTAGCAAATATAATTATTCCTCCCAAATTAATCACTATACAAAGCATTGCAAGAGCTAATCTAGCAATGAGAGTTGAAAGGACAAAGTTGCTAATCTTTGTGATCATTTGAATGGATGGGGGCCTTCAAATCTTGACAAATTTCGGGCAAAATTTGTGAGGAGCTCGAGGAGAGAGGGGGAAGAATAGAGGAGTGAGGGGAAAGGGGAAGAACAAAGTGGCTCGGGGGGACGATGGGTTTATGTATGTCGACCTTTAGTACCAGTTCATGCCACGACCCGGTACTAAAGGTGCTGGACGGGCCCCAGACTGACAACACCCTGCCACCACCCTCTTTAGTATCGGTTCGTGGCACGAACCGGTACTATAGGTTCGCCACGAACCGGTACTAATGAGAACGGCCGGCTAGCCGTTGGAACCGGTACTATTGGACACATTAGTGCGGCTCAAAACCAAACCGACACTAATGTGTCTCATATTAGGTCCTTTTTCTAATAGTGCTTTATAGTCACCCAGTTACGTTGTGACGTTTGGTACACCCAAAGCACTCCTACGGTATCCGGGAGTTACACGATCTCATGGTCTAAGGAAAAGATACTTGATATTGGAAAAGCTCTAGCAAACGAACTGCACAATCTTTGTGTCATGCTTAGGATTGGGTCTTGTCCATCACATCATTCTCCTAATGATGTGATCCCGTTATCAATGACATCCAATGTCCATAGTCAGGAAACCATGACTATCTGTTGATCAACGAGCTAGTCAACTAGAGGCTCAGGACATATTGTGGTCTATGTATTCACACGTGTATTATGATTTCCGGATAATACAATTATAGCATGAATAAAAGACAATTATCATGAACAAGGAAATATAATAATAATCCTTTTATTATTGCCTCTAGGGCATATTTCCAATAGAGCCTCGGTTTGTTTAGTGATGGGCCCGATTCCGGGCAAAAGCAGAAATGACTATTGTGTAATTTCATATTTTCTTAGGGTCCTTGTAAGAATTATCTTTTTCAATAAAGTACATTTTCTCGGTCCTTCATGAACCTCATCGTTTTTAAAAAACAGTAACAATGAGTTAAGCCACATTTTCTCTCCTAGTATCTCCCTCTTATCTCCTCCGAGCCACCGTTGAGAGTCGCTAGGGGAAGTTTGGCCATAGGCCAATCCTAGATATTCTTCGTCAATGATGCTGGCAGAAGTCGAGATGGGAGGTGCTTAGTGCTACCTTGTACTTAGTAGTTTTAGGGGGGGGGTGGTGTGGTGTCGATGGGGAACATGCATTTTTTAGGGTTAACCATGCAATTTGTCCCTCACAGAGTCTCGAACATGGTTCGCTTTGGTTGGCCACCAACTTCTACGTCAGACACATGCTCACAACTAGACATACACGACAACTACTTAACACTACAAATACGGACTATGACAAGCAGCGAGGCAGAGGCAGAGGCAGAGGCGCCAGCGCATGCCTATGCTTGTAGTACAAATCACCAGTGTGCCCATGTCTATCGCATGGGCCAGAGGAACGACTTGAAAATAAAGTGGACCAATAAGGGCAATGTTTAATTAAACTTTTCCTATAAATATTCACAAAACACTGTGAGTGATATCTACATTTTTGTTTGAAATCGTGTTTCAGGTGAAATCAGGGCATGAGAGGTATATATAGTGGGTGATTAACCACATGACCAAGACTAAATTGCCCCGAGCGTTGCCTAGACTTCTCCATGGTCCGCCATGATTCTTGGTTCAATGGCGGAGCTAGGGATCAAATCGATACAATGCTAAACAATGTCAAATGTACTATGGTCATCAAAGAAGACACGACATCACGACACGGGTCGCGGTCCCATAGCCCGCATATCGTCTACGCCACTAGCCTGGTTCGAGAGGAAGCACCGGGGCTAAAACATGAGAGATGCATCCTGCAAAGGGAACAACGTGCCATGTTCAGTTGGTGGAGAATAAATTAAATTGGAGCAACATCATCCAAAGTGGCTAACAAGCCAGTATTAGGAGAGTAACCTTGTTGTTAAGGCTGTATTCTAATAACACCATAATAAATGTTAGGGTAAGAGGTGTCCCAAACCTAATAGTCTAGGGGTTAAGGTCTCTTTCATTTGTAGAAGTTTCAAAACACGGGAACATGGAAAATGTCGGATTGGAGAGATATGGCCTCTTAAATCCTATAAAATTTAAAATAATAGAAATTTGGATCAACGAGTGTTTGAAAAACAAATAAAATGCACGAAGAGGTTTGGATGGATAGAGCTTTTCCTCGTGATTCCAATCCTACAAATCAAACTAACTATGTTGGAAAAAATTCCTAATGTTTCATATCATATAAAAACACTATATATTTCTCTGATTTTGTTGAGTCGATACTTCGAATTATATGAGCCTTATACATTTTTTATGCTAAAACGAGCCTTAAACATACCTACCTTCTAGAGGGCTATCAACTTATTTTTTTTTTTGAGTTTTTTTAGAGGAAATGCTATCATCAACTTAACTATTGATGGGCCATCCTTTCGGGCCGTCGCAGATAAATGTCCCGCTGGCCAGCCCAGCCAAGCCCAGCCCAAGGGGTATATGTCCAGAACCCTAACTCTCCCCCGAATCCCACCCCCCCGTGCTCAGCTCCGGCGCGGTGCTCTGCTCTCCTCCCCGTCCCCGGCAGCGGCGATCGGCAGGCGACGTGCGTCGTACGCCGCAGCCGACCGTTCGTCGGAGGGCGTCGTGCGGCATTGGGACTCC
>NC_057798.1:28034230-28056791 GCF_018294505.1 Triticum aestivum | reverse complement strand
CTCCTCCTCAAGGTACGCGAGCCTCCGACCGCTCCTCCTCCTCTCGCTGGTGCTCCGCCCGTCGCCGTTAGGGTTACTCTCGCTCGATCCGTCGTTGCTGGTGCCGCTCGTTCCATGCTAGTAGTGCTAGTTTGGATTCAACTGCTGATTCGGCTCGGTAGCCGGCTGCGGTGCAAACCCCTCGATTGTGCCTGGATTGCCGCGTAGATCTGCCGGTCTGAGACGCTGTTGATGCTGGTTCTGTTCGTCTGTCTAGGTTTGTGTAGTTCGTTGATTCGGCTCGGTTGCTGCTAGGTCGCCGTTGTGGGTTTGTAGACTTTGCAGCGCTGATGATGTCTTTTATATCGCACCTGAAATTTTCTAGTCAAGTAGTTGCTTGTAGGACTTGTGCATCGGTTCTACTCTGGAAATCATGTGTGCCTGACGATATTATTATCGTTGGTTCATCTGGACTTGGTAGCTTGTGTCAAGCTTGAACATCAGGGTGCTGAGACCATGGTTAGCCTGAGTCTTTGCTCAGGTTCCCATTAGAAAGCAATGTCAATGTGTCCCAGTTTGGCTGTTTCGTCCGCTCCAGCGCCATCTGACGAGGCGCCTGGATCTAGGTGCCATCCCCGCCTCTGTCCAGTTATTCAATTTGTGGTCGTATAGTAGCATCAGTGCTGTGTACTAATGGTTTAGCATGGATGATGTGCATACGGTGTGTCTGCATGCGAGACTGTATGTTTGTGCTAGTTTTGGTTGGTTGCTGGTGTTAAAAGTGTACAAATGGACTAGTGCTAATGTCATTCTTCTTTGTTCTTATTAAATTGCTTGATGTATAGATTTATGCCTGCTTTATCTTGTTTACAAATTCGTTCACTTAGTCGGTGTACTGCTATGTTATGAAAGAAGGCCACAGGGTGTACTACAACTAAATCTCATATCATGTGTTTTGAATCCCCTGTTTGCTTATTTTGCAAATATTTTGACCTCTATCCACAATAGCACGAATAAGTAACTAATATTCGTTACTAACACAACATACACGTGTTGCATTGGTAGGCACATTGGTGTGAAGCAGTTGTCAGGTGTTCGACCTCCACATTAGATTGTTCTATATTCTTTTTCTGCCCTTTTTTCTCCATCTAGCTTACTTGTCCTACCAGAATGCAGCTACCACTGATTCTGTTGGTTTGGTGCAGCTTTAAAAACCATGCACTTAGCAAGACATATGCTGTTAGGCTGTTGGCAATTGAACACGTCTCATTGCACTTAGCAAGACATATGCTGTTAGGCTGTTGGCAATTGAACACGTCTCATTGCATAATTTGCTTTTTATTAGGATACTATTGAATACCTTTGTGAAGAGGACTTGAACACAGGTTCGGCACGATGGCGAATACGAACATAACCGGCATCTTGGAGAAGGTATCCATTATACCAATTTGCATTTCTTAGAAAGGAATCATCAGTTTTTGCTCTTTATTCATGCTTTGTATATGTGCTTTCAGATGACAGGGAAAGATAAAGACTACAGATATATGGCTACATCAGATCTGCTTAGTGAGTTGAACAAAGAGAGTTTCAAAGCAGATCAAGACCTTGAATCAAAGTTGACTAATATTGTTCTTCAACAACTGGAAGATGCTTCAGGAGATGTTTCTGGTTTAGCTGTGAAATGGTATCTTCTCCTTTAAAATTACTTAATCTGTTGTTTCGATTCTTCATGTTTGGCATGCGTGCGTTCTTCATGTTTGTATTGAAATTATCTTGTGTATACAATTGTGGCACACATTTCTTTCTGTGGTGCGGTTATTGGGGAATTAAGAATTTTGCATGTTAAGATCCTTTTATTGTTGATTATCCCTTCCTTCCTGCTAGAATTTGGGAACATTCTGATAATACTACTTGCCACGCTGTAGTACCTGTCAGATGCATTAGCTTGTTATTATTTGTTAAGAAGATTTCATCATACCTCTTCTATCTTCTAGATTGGCTATTGGCTTGCAATAACATTATTTTTTTAAGTACACTCATTTTCCTTGTGCATTCTGGGATTACATTTTTGCAGAGAAATTTGGCACCTAATTGGTTAATTGTATTACCCCCCCTACATCTATTCACTACATTTACTCTTGTTATTTCTTTTATTGTTTAGCTTGGCTCCACTTGTTAAGAAGGTTAACGAGGAAAGAGTAGTGGAGATGACCGACAAGCTTTGTGATAAATTACTCAATGGGAAGGACCAACATCGTGATACTGCTAGTATAGCTCTGAAGGCAGTCATTGTGGAAGTTACTACGGCGTCACTTTCTGAAAAGATTTTAGTTTCTCTTGCCCCGCAACTAATCAACGGTGTCACCAATGTAAGTTTTTAATCTGTTTCGTGCTTGCCAGAATTTCCCTTTGTTATTGTAGGCCTCTTTAAGTATTAATTTAATCAGATGTTCTATTTTTGGTATGGTAATTGAATTTTCCTGTGCTTCCTGGTTAAGGTTTAATGCTCGTCATACGGCCTTCTAATTGGGAAGGTGTACATATGTGCAAGTCGGGTGTAGCTTTCTGTGTATCCATTGTATCTCACTATCTCATTCATTTGTTCCATCTTACAATGGAAATGACCACTTGTATACCTTGTTCATTTGGTCATGCAGTATTTTAGTTACCTGCTTGTTAGCAATCGTGAGTCAACGTATAGTGGGCTAGAGCAGTGAAACTCATATGTGCCTTTTTTTTTACCTTTTATGGTTGTTTGTTTAATAGCCAATATGGATTTCCAGGTTGGTCAATATTGATTTCTCTAGTTAATAGAAATTATGTGCTTTAGTTTTAACCACCACATAGAAGCTAATGGAGTTGTTTATGGAATAAATGGCATCTATCATCGCTTCTGTGGGACAAGTACTGCCTCCATCCGAAAAAGCTTGTTCCAAGCTTGTCCCTCAAATGGCTGTATCTAGCACTAACTTGGTGCTAAATACATCCATTTGAGGGACTAGTGCTAGATACATCCATTCGAGGGACAAGCTTTTTTGGAAGGAGGGAGTATGATGCTAATCCTTTTCGACACTGGAAGGCTCTTAGCTGGAAAATCAGCAATAAACAACATACACAGTTTGGCATAATTTATTTAGGAATGTCCAATATATCCGTTTATTAGGGCAGTTCGGCAGCATTTTGTTTACGTTCATTGCTTCTTCCTTTTTCTGTTGCCTACTTGTGACATTATCTGGAAGTTTGTACAACATACTCTTAAATTAATTGCAATTGTCTTGATACATTTTTTCTTTTGTTGACAGGGAAAGAGTGCTGAAATTAAATGTGAATGCCTTGACATATTAAGTGATGTGCTTCATAGATTCGGCAACATGATCACGAAAGATCATGCGTATATGCTCACTGCACTTTTAACTCAGCTGAGCTCCACTCAAGCAAGTGTCAGAAAGAAGTCTGTTTCGTGCATTGGTACGCCTGATTGCATTTTACAGTTATTTTGATTGTTAATGCTTGCAAATGATTGGCAATCTTAATTATTTATAGTGACTAATGTTTTGCTTTATGTTGCAGCATCGCTTGCTCCATGTTTGTCAGATGATCTATTAGCCAAGGCAACTCTGGAGGTTGTCAAATTGCTGAAAATTAAAAGGGCAAAGTCTGACATAACCCGAACAAATATTCAGATGATTGGTGCTCTAAGGTATATGCTTTGACCTACCAAGTGCCGCAAATTTTTGTTCATAACTGCTTTTATGAGCAACAGTATGTGTGAGCTATGCAACTTCAGATTTGGCTAGTTCAAACATCGATAAACTATCTAGAAAAAAATAAATCTGCTGGATGATAATACCCAAGGATAATTATGTTAGTATAAAGGGAAGTACAAGAGCTTTGGTAGGTGCAGCTCAAGTTCTAATATAATTTATTTTGACTTACAGTCGCTCAGTTGGATACCGGTTTGGACCACACCTTGCTGAAGCTGTTCCTTTGCTCATAAGCTATTGTACAAGTGCATCAGAAAATGATGAAGAGCTCCGTGAGTACAGCTTGCAGGTGAGAATTTATGTTCAGTTCTTACCTTATATTACTCTTACCATTGCTTCACTATGGCTATAAATTACCTCCCATCTTGTAGGCCCTCGAGAGTTTTATGCTCAGATGTCCAAGAGATATTTCCCCATATTGTGAGAGTATTTTGAATCTTGCTTTGGAATATGTAAGCTATGATCCTAATTTCACTGATAGTATGGAGGAGGATACTGACGATGAAGTACAGGATGAGGAAGAGGACGAGTATGTTACTTTCTTATAATACAGAAACTGTGTTATCTGTTAATGTGATTGAAACATCTTTTAACATTTTTTTCCTAGTGAGAGTGCGGATGAATACACAGACGATGAGGATGCAAGCTGGAAGGTTCGCCGGGCATCAGCGAAGTGCCTATCTGCAATTATAGCATCTCGTCCTCAAATGTTGTCTAAGATGTATCAGGAGGTATGTTGGCGACAGCAAGTTAAACCAACATACTGTACATTAACAATCTTGTTCTTCATGATGGCATAATTCTATTGTGTCCATATTGTTAGTGATGCTTTTGAGCTGATACCAACCATTTATTACCTGTTTTGAAAATTAGCCACTCAATGAAGTGCCTCTATGGAACTTTTTATATAATTTATTCGGTTGCTTGCAGGCATGTCCAAAGTTAGTTGACCGCTTTAGGGAAAGAGAGGAGAATGTAAAGGTAACTGTATGGTATTTCATTGCTAGATTGGATTTGAATTGTCATTGTATATCAATCTCACGAAGCTTCTCCTTGATCCTAGATGGACATCTTCAACACATTTATTGAGTTGTTACGCCAAACTGGTAATGTGACAAAAGGACAAGGTGACATTGATGAGTCTAGGTAAACAAAATATCTTTATTATTACCTGTTTACACATTCTTACCGTATTCTTCTACAGTTTGCCATAAGTAGTGTACGATTCAGTTTTTCCTTTTTTTGGATTAATAGCCTAACTGAGCCAATGTTAGCTAAACCTTGGCATGACTTCATAATTGGATGCAACAATCGTTGGTTTTGACTTATTATGCTTACAGGGGAAGTGTATGTTTATTGTGATTGCCTGTTCTTTTCACTGAGCCAATATTGTCAATTGGTATACTTTGCAGCTCTAGATGGTTGCTGAAGCAAGAGGTACCCAAAGTTGTCAAGTCTATCAATAGGCAGTTGCGTGAAAAATCAATCAAGACAAAGGTTTGTTGTTGAACGATCTTGCAAAGCATCCGTGTTGAGTTTGGACTCAATTTTGATTTATATAATTTTTGGCATTTTCAGGTTGGAGCATTCTCAGTATTGAAGGAGCTTGTTGTTGTGTTACCAGATTGTCTTGCTGATCAGTTCGGGTCAATTGTTCCTGGGATTGAGAAGGCTTTGAATGTTAGTGAATTTCATTTGCTGAGTAGATTCTTATGCAGTACTTCTGTTTGTTTTAACTAACTGTCTTTGTTTTATAGGATAAATCTTCTACCTCCAACCTGAAGATTGAGGCCCTTGCATTTACTAGGATTGTTATGGCTTCCCATTCACCCTCTGTGTTTCATCCATACATCCAGGTATTATAGCTACTATCTTTGATAAACCACTTGAGACACTTGTGATCGTTACTCATTTCTTAATGTAAAATAAAATTTCCAGGCACTTTCTGGTCCAATATTATCTGCTATTGGAGATAGATATTACAAAGTCACCGCTGAGGCTTTACGGGTGTGCGGGGAGCTGGTCCGGGTGCTCCGCCCAAACTTTGAGGTCAGCCTTATACTCCAGGCGGTGATGTTATAAGCTCCCAATTACGGTGATATTTTAAGCTCTTGTTCTGCTGTTACACAGGCACCTTCAATAGATTTTAGGCCATATATTATTCCAATCTATAAAGCTATATTGGCCCGCTTGGCGAATCAAGATCAAGATCAGGTTTAGTCCACTCTCCTCTATGTACATTGTACATACTACATACCTCTTTCTCTCTCATGTTATTCTGTTTTGCCAGGAAGTTAAAGAGTGTGCCATATCATGCATGAGCCTTGTGATCGCCACTTTTGGTGATGGTCTTCAGAGGGAATTGCCTTCATGCCTTCCCATACTTGTTGATAGGATGGGCAATGAAATTACACGACTTACAGCGGTCAAGGTAAGCAATCAACTGCACCTTCAGAATCAAAACTAATGGGAATGTGATGGTTAATGTTGAGTTGAATTTCAGTATTCTAGTCAATGGTAGAAAAACAAATGTAATCATTCTGATCGGTGCATCTTGCTGAGTTGCTTCAGAAGATAGGATAGAGATGATTTTGTGGTGGGTTCATTGATGTAAAGATAATTTTAATTGTATACTCCCTCCGTCCCAAAATTCTTGTCTTAGATTTGTCTAAATACGGATGCATCAAGTCACGTTTTAGTATTAGATACATCCGTATCTTGACGAATCTAAGACAAGAATTTTGGGACGGAGGGAGTATATACTACTCCATCCTACAAAAAAAGGGCAACCTGGTGCATGTAGCTCCCGCTTGCGCAGGGTCCAGGGAAGGGTCCGACCACTTTGGGTCTATAGTACGCAGCCTTTCCCTACATTTCTGTAAGAGGCTGTTTCCAGGACTTGAACCCAGGACCTCTTGGTCACAAGGCAGCAGCTTTACCACTGCGCCAAGGCTCCCCTTCACTCCCTCCATTCTACAGTGTAAGATATTTTTGCAAGCTAAAACAGCTTGAAAAAATGTCATATATATGGGATGGAGGGAGTATAATATACCAATCTATCTGCGTTGGTCTTTTCCAAAATTTTAATTCTATACCCTGTCATCATTTGCTTAATGCCAACTGGTTGTGTTTTTCGATTATATGCCTATCTCTGTTTTTGTTGGTTCTGTTGCATTTTTAAAATGTTCATTCCTTTACAGGCATTTGCTGTGATTGCGAATTCACCTCTTCGTATTGATCTTTCATGTGTCTTGGACCATGTCGTTTCTGAGCTCACAGCTTTCCTTCGAAAGGTAGAGATATATTATACACATAGTTTGTTTTGATTTTTAACTTGAAACATCCTATATGGCTATATGCAGCACATCAAAAATTGAAGGCTAATGTTTTCTTTACCTGCCCGTTTCCACAGGCCAACAGAGCCCTTAGGCAGGCAACATTGGGAACCTTAAATTCTCTGGTTGTCACATATGGGAGTCAAATTGGCTCGTCCTCTTATGAAACGATATTAGCTGAACTTTCTACTCTCATAAGGTTTTCCCCTTGTTTAGCTTTCTTAAACAAATCTCCATTTTGTATCTACCATGATGGCTGATGTTGGAATATCTGTTGTGGCAGTGACGTCGATTTGCATATGGCCGCTCTAGCGTTGGAACTGTGTTGCACAATAATGGTTGACAGAAGTTCCGTTAAAAATGTTGGTTTAGCTGTGAAACATAAAGTTTTGCCTGAGGCCCTTACTTTGATCAGGAGTGCTCTGTTGCAAGGACACGCACTGCAGGTATATATTTTTGTATTGAAATATAATAAATACTTGATTTGCTCTTGTTCTCCAACTGACAGGGGACATTGTTTCTGTTACAGGCGCTACAGAAGTTTTTTGCTGCACTGGTCCAATCTGCAAATATAAGCTTTGAAACTTTGTTGAACTCCCTTATTTCCACTGCTAAACCATCACAGTCAGGCGGTCTTTCCAAGCAGGCACTGTTCTCTATTGCACAGTGTGTTGCTGTGCTATGCTTAGCAGCTGGTGATCAGAAGTGTGCATCAACTATTGAAATGCTTAAAGGCATTCTGAATGATGACAGTTCTACTAATTCTGTAAGGCTTTCCTGATCATGCTTGTCTTCTGATCACTAGATTTGCACATTTATATCTATGTCATACTTGCAATCTTTTGACATAACATGCGTTATTCATGTATAAGCTAGCTTTTCAAAATAAAAATAAATCACATGTGGGCAATGTCAATCTACTAGTATAGCATTGTGAAATTGTGATACTACATGTTATCTATTTGTTTCATATGTGTCCCACTCTTCTCATACTTAGTACGTGTCTGCTGCTCTTGGGACTCTATAGTCTAATGATCTTAAAACACTGAGCCAAAATTATGGTAGGGTTGGTGCTTAGTCAGGATAGGCATCTGCAGATCTTTATTATTCCGTCCGTTCGGAAATAAGTGATGTGGTTTTAGTTCAATTTTTTTAGTAAAACCATGTCACTTATTTCTGAACGGAGGTAATATTTGCCATTGGTTAATTGCATACATATGTTTGACTCAAAGATAAAGTATGCCCTTCTCTTTGTCATTTTTTAATTGTTTATAATGTGTTTTCCAGGCTAAACAACACATGGCCTTGTTATGTTTGGGAGAAATTGGAAGAAGGAAGGACCTCAGCAATCATATTCAAATTGAGAACATCGTCATCGAATCATTCCAGTCACCGTTTGAGGAGATAAAGTCTGCAGCATCATATGCTCTTGGAAACATTGCGGTTGGCAATCTATCCAAGTATTTGCCATTTATCTTGGATCAGATTGACAATCAACAGAAGAAGCAGTATCTCTTGCTTCATTCACTGAAAGAGGTAAGTTTCTAATGGAATTATGTTTGTAAAAAACACCTCCCATAAGATTGCTGTTTAATTTGTGCTCTAATGCAAAACCTATCAGGTAATTGCGCGACAGTCTGTTGATCATACTGGCCAGAGTGAGCTCCAGGACTCAAACATTGTGAAGATATTGGCATTGCTCTTTAATCACTGCGAAAGTGAGGAGGAAGGAGTTCGGAATGTGGTTGCTGAGTGTTTAGGCAAAATTGCACTTATTGAACCTAACAAATTAATCCCTGCTCTGAAGGTATGAAGTGTGGACAATTAGCAAAGTTACACCCAATGTTTCATGTAAGTCATGATATTGGATCTAATGTGGCATTCCATATAATTTTGTAGGAACGCACAACTAGCCCAGCAGCAAACACAAGGGCTACAGTTGCCATTGCTATAAAATATTCAATCGTTGAACGGACTGGAAAGATAGATGCAATCTTGTACTCGGAGATTTCTACTTTCCTTATGTTAATTAAAGATAGTGACAGGGTAATTTTACTTGAAATAATACCTACGTCCTTACTAACTATCGTTCATAAAGAAAGATGTGAAAATGATAATTGCATTGTTGTTTGCACTTTGCAGCATGTGCGACGTGCAGCTGTCCTTGCGTTGAGTACAGCTGCCCATAACAAGCCAAGTTTGATCAAAGGTCTTCTTCCTGAATTGTTGCCTCTTTTGTATGACCAGACTGTCGTGAAGGTATCGTTTCCTAATTTTGGTTGCTTATTTATTTTCTTTCGTTATGATCTGGCGGTGTCACATGCAATTTATAGCTAGGAAGTAATGATCTCCTTTGCAGCAAGAATTGATCAGGACCGTTGATCTAGGGCCTTTCAAGCATGTCGTTGATGATGGGCTTGAGCTTAGGAAAGCTGCCTTTGAATGTATTGACACATTGCTGGATAACTGTCTTGATCAAGTGAATCCGTCGTCCTTCATCATTCCTTTCCTCTTATCTGGCTTAGGTGGTAAGTACAGTTACGACATTATATATTTCAGTTCATCGCTGCATTTTGGGCGTGTTTGGTTGGTGCCCTGGATTAGCTTACCAAGAAATGGGCATGATCATCATATTTTTCCCCTTGCTTGGTTTGGTGCTAATTTGTTTGGCTATAGTGCCCCGACCCATACCTCTCATGGACTATTGCCAAATAGTTGGCCAAGTGAAGGCACGTGACTCCTTGGCAGAGTTTGCGTGGGGCATCAACCAAACATGTCATTCGTCTCTACTTCAGAGTATTGATATAGGCCTGAACTGCATAGATCCAGTGGTGTCAAACTTATTTTTGTTTACTACGTAAAAAAAGCTTGCTTTGTTTTTTGTGAAAGAATTTTTTGTATTTATAGCTTAGCTTTTCAGTTTTTCATCAGGATATATATGGTCTGCATTATCTATTACTCCCTCTCTTCCTAAATATAAGTCTTTTTAGAGATTCCAATACACACTACATACGCATCCGTATGTAGTGTGTATTGAAATCTCTAAAAAGACTTATATTTAGGAACGGAGGGAGTATTATGTACTGTACTTCTCTCCTGTTTTTTTCTTAACTCTAAGATGGTATATTATCATAATCTTGTTGAATGTGTATTTTCAATAGAAGATGCTAATCGTTTGTGCTTATTGCAGATCATTATGATGTGAAAATGCCCTGCCATCTGATTCTCTCGAAGCTAGCAGACAAGTGCCCTTCTGCTGTACTTGCAGGTTTGTTATAATCAAGGACTTTCAAAGGGATGTTTCATATGCTGCAAATGCCTTTTTCTAATAGTTACTACTAATATTATTGCCCTGTTTCAGTTTTGGACTCGCTAGTTGAACCTCTTGAGAAAACCATCGGTCACAAACCTAAGAGCGACGCAGTGAAGCAGGAGATTGATCGCAACGAAGACTTGATTCGCAGTGCTCTTCGAGCAATCGCTGCTGTAAACCGCATAAGGTAAAGCTTGATTTGAACTGTCTTGTCATCCTTTTGGGTTACTTGTTTATAGCTACCAAAACAGGGCTGCACTATATGGCCAACCCACTGGTGGCAATAGCAGCGTTTATGCTTGTCAAAATAACTTTGGTGTACTACACCCTGCCCTAATCTAACCAGTTTGACGCCCGGCTTTTGATTTGCAGTGGCAGCGACTACAGCATGAAGTTGAAGAATCTGATGAGCAAGATAACGGCCACCCCTTCACTTGCCGAGAAGTACAATTCGGTGCGCAGCGAATGAGTGCTGAATATTTTTCTGTATATATGTTAGGAAATAGGCGAGTCAAGTTGGCCTGCCGGTTTCGAGGCGATGATCCAACCTAAATTTGCGATAGTAGATTATACTGTACCGATTTTGGCTGAAATGTGGTCGTGCGGTAACTACCATGCAGAGAAAAGGATGTTGAATATCTTTTTCTGTACAAAATATGGTGCTAGACCATTGGAAGCTGGTGTGGGTGTGGCAATTGAAGAATTGAAATCATGCGTCTTTGCTACCTTTGCTCCTGTGCCCACCGCTGATTTACATTGTGATTTTGTGCACCCAGTATGTGTTGAGAAAGTAACATTGTGATTTTGGTTAGAATTTACTCATCTAAGTATTTCGAATCTTCGAAGGGATTATGAAGAACCTAAATCCTTCAAAGTGCACGTGCACTATCTAGCGCTCGCGAGCGGCCGATCGCTGACTGCATGATCTCGCCAGAGCATGCGCCAGGTACTACCTGGTCGGGGCGTTCTCAACCGCTGCAGTTCGTCGAGGCAGTGGCCGCCCTCGACACCCGCGCCTTCTTCCCTCCAACCGCCCTCCCATCCATGCCATACTTGCGCCTCCACCTCGCCCCCCGCCTGCGCGCCGCCTCCCCCGCCTTCGTCCTGGCCACCCCTAAGCAGCGCTTCCTGACCCCCCACCTGGACCCCGCCGGTGGCTGCAGCGCCAGGGATGTCGTCGTGATGGAACGAGGAGCTACACTTGGATCGCTGCTCCCTGGCCGAATCTGCACATGGCTTATCTGGCTGGGTAAATTTACTGCGTCTTCTTGCTTGGCAGGTTATCCCGTTCCTGATGTAAACAGAGTTTGAGCAGCCGCTGCCGAATTTGGCCTCGTTCCTTTCTTACAGGAACAGGATTGTGGTACCTGGGATGTGCCTCGTGCAGTCGCGGTGATGGAGCACATGCTCACCAGTTTGTCTACCTTCAATACAAGGATGCGGAGAAGCCCATCTACAGTACGTGGATCTTTAATACCTGATTAGCATATAATAAGCTAATCCGCTCAACATCGTTAGTCGTTGGATGATTCAGATTGCATGAAGTATGCATATTTTGTTGAAAATGATCATAGAGGTCACAATTCAGAAGTTATTATCAGCTACAAACATTTTTGCACACATAGTTGTTTTTGGTTGGACACGATTACTGGAAAGTTACACACACGGTGATCATTTTTGTTGGTATCTATAGTAGTTTTAATTGCACACATATTTGTTCTCAGTTGGATACGATCATTGGAAAGTTGCACACACAACGATCATTTTTTGTTGGCATCTATAGTGCTTCTAGATATTACGCACATAATTGTTCTCAGTTACACACACGGTGATCGTTTTTTATTGGCATCTATAGTAGTTCTAGTTGCACACATAGTTGTTTTCAGTTGGACACGATCATTGGAAAGTTGCACACACGGGGTTCATTTTTGGTTGGCATCTATAGTAGTTCTAGTTGCACACATAGTTGTTTTCAGTTAGACACGGTCATTGGAAAGTTGCACACACGGGGTTCATTTTTGGTTGGCATCTATAGTAGTTCTAGTTGCACACATAGTTGTTTTCAGTTGGACACGGTCATTGGAAAGTTGCACCCACGGCGATCATTTTTTGTTGCATCTATAGTAGTTCTAGTTGCACACATAGTTGTTATCAGTTGGACATGGTCATTGGAAAGTTGCACCCACGGGATCATTTTTTGTTGCATCTATAGTAGTTCTAGTTGCACACATAGTTGTTTTCAGTTGGACACGGGCAATAGAAATAGTTGCACTGAATCTGCTAGGTAGTTGGCCAGGGCAACAGATAAAATTGCACATCTCACTGACATGGATTCGTTGAATGATGAAAAAATGCACACCCATAGACCATGAGGGTGCAGAAAAGTTGTCTACATGTGAGACTCTCAAGATGCACATCTCACTAGTTGGGATGGAGTGGGAAGGGGTACTAGCAATGAAAAAGACACATACACAGGTACGGGGTAAAGTTACACATGCACATCAACTGTTAGGTAGTTGGCTGGGACAGTTTCCGAAGTTGCACATCCACTGCTTGGCAGTTGACCGAGGTAGCAAATAGTAAAAATTGCACTTCCAACTAGAGGAGAAAAGTTGCACATCGACTACTAAGCAGTTGGATGGGGCAGCAGACGAAGTTGCACGTCTCACTTGATATTGGGTAGTTTGAGGCGAGGTGTCGTCATTGAAAACGGCACATCCATGGATAGAGAAAAAGTTGCACATCGACTACTAAGCAGTTGGATGGGGCAGCAGACGAAGTTGCACGTCTCACTTGATATTGGGTAGTTTGAGGCGAGGTGTCGTCATTGAAAACGGCACATCCATGGATAGAGAAAAAGTTGCACATCGACTATTAGGTAGTTGCACATCAACAGCTAGCCAGTTGCACAAAACGGGAATAAAATTGCACAAATTTTTTTTGTCAAAACATATCCATGCGGGGTCTTGTTTCGAAGAGCACATTGCAAGGATTTCAGTGGTGAAAATGGATCTTAATTTTAATGTTTGGTTCAAAAGTTTTTTAAGAAACAAAAATTAGAAAGCAAACTAGACTGTCAACTTTCTTTTGTGTACAAGGGACCATATACTTCCCTTATCCACCGACCGCTCTAAAGCTCTACCTGAAGACAAATAATTACTATTGATAGATTATTAAGGGACCAAAACTTTCCGTTTTAGGCCAGCCGGCCGCTCGCAAGGTGTAGCGGGCAGCCGGCCGCTCGCTAGACCGACCCTATAAAGAAACCACCTGGTATCTTATTCAGCGTCTAGTGGGCGGCCGGCTACCCACTAGTGCAAGCAGCGGCCGGCGAAAAAGGTAACCCCCTGTCCCCCGCGGTACAGAAAAGGAAGGGGACAGTCGGTCACCAAACCGAGTCGATCGAGCACCCAAAACCCAACAGAATCGCCCCCACGTGGCTAGCTGTCCCCAGCTCACCCCCACGCCCCAGCCCCTCCCACGCCGCCTTCTTCTTCTTCTGCACGCCATAAGGAGATCCAACATAATCGCCCCCAGGCCCTTCAAAAAAGAAGATCTAAGGGTAGGGTGGTCAGAGCCATACCAGGCAGCAACATCAAGTAGGTAAGCCCCCTCTGTCCCTCTTCACTCCCCCCTTCTTCTACTGCATATGTAGGCATATGTAAACCCCCTTCTTCATGGATCTAGCACAAATTCATGGAGAAGCTGCATCAAAAAAAGGTGAATCTGGCACATCACCCCCCGCCCCCCTAAATGACATATCTGCAACTGAAAACAAGTACCATGAATTACTGTGCAACTAACCGTGGATAGAAGCCTACTATTTCCTGGTTTTTGCAACTAAACACAAGTCATTTAGGTTTAGTTGCACAGTTGCCTAGTTGCACATTAAACATGGTTTGAGACCAACTTTACTGAATATGATGCATGCCAACCAAGTTTTCGTCGCCTGGATGTGTTAAACAAGCCAACTAAAACAAGTTCTCTAGCCAATTAAAGCATGATTAAAGCCAACTCAATAAGCATTGTAGCCAAAAACTAAACATGCATTCTACCAACTTGTAGTTATTGTTTGCAAATAAACAAATTGACTGTCCAAAAGATATGTGCAACGAAAAATTCATAAATGTGCAACTGAACATGCATCCCAGCCAACTGAACCTGTATTCTGGCAACTCAACATGCATGCTAGCCAAACTAAAACATGCATTGTACCCCACATGTACTGGATATTTGTGAATGAACACTTTAGAAAACCTAAAGTATATGTGCAATAAAAACATGTTTTTTGGCCGACTAAACATGCATGTTGGTCAAATCTGAAAAAAATGTATCCTGGCCAACTGAGACATCTATTCTAGCCGACTGAACATATTGACTGTCCAACTGAACATGCATGTTGGCCAAAATTGAAAAAATGCATCCTGGCCAACTGAGACATCTATTCTAGCCAACTAAACACATTGACTGTCAAACTGAATATGCATGTTGGCCAACTGAAAAAATGCATCCTGGCAACTGAGACATCTATTCTAGCGAAAACCAGAAATCTATAGTACGACAGCAAAAACACAAGAACTTTTGTCCATAGCTAATGAAGCCACAAACCATATTATAATAATCACGCATATAATCTTGTCCCACACATATATTCTGGTCTCACACCTATTGCAAAGCTATAGTGTAAAATATGTTCAATATACTAGAAGTAAAAACATAAACGGCGATGAAAACATATAACTATAATCTGTTATCCAATTCTTCTTTCTTCTTTCACCTGTATTTTCTGTCTCATAGCATCAAATTATGTGCAGAAAAATCTGAAACAGCTCCTTGCCAAACAGAAAACCGGCAGATCATTGCAACAAATAGAGGAAAAAAGTCAGAAAACTCTGTAGTAAAAATAAATCATGTTCTTGCCAGCTATTTACTGCAAACTGTGCAACTAACATAACAACTCTGTGCAAACAAAAAAATAATGCAAAACTGTTATAATAAAGATTCTGCTATAGTCATGTAACTTTTGCTACTAAGATTGTGTTTAGGTTGTTTGGAACACTCTTTCGTGGTTAACAACTGATGACATCACTTTCTTCTTTTTTTATGTGCAGGGAGTGTGTGGCAGCATCGAAAAAAAGGAAAAAAAATGCTTTATCTCAATGAGTTGCGTCCTGATCTCAATGAGCTTCCTCATGATATGGATCAGCACCAACCCATCATACCACAAGGAAATTGGACAGAAAATGGGCGATCTGTTTACTACACGCAGGCAAGTCGTGGTGGTAACCCTATGGGCCATGACAATGTGGCAGGACAGTCATCAACCCGTGGTGCCCCTGTAGTGGTGTCTTTGCAGTCAGAGAGCCATAATCTTGATGACACGGGAACCACGTCAAATGTTCCTGGTCCAACCAGGACTAAGCTAGGAGCTGCGGCTGTTGACGGAGCTATGCAAGGAGAAGAAGGAGAGGATGAGGTTGGTTCTCAACCTATGGAACCCTATGTTGGCATGAGGTTTGACAGCCTTCAAATTGCTAAGGATCACTACAACAGCTACACCCTTAGTTTCAAAAAAAAACAGCTACGCCCTACAGATGGGTTTCTTTGTCAAGATGAACACCTCTAGGCAGACACCTCACACAAATGTATTGGTAAAACAACAGTTTTGCTGCAACAAGTTCAAGAAGCCCAAAGCTGATAATGGAGGAGCTGAGGCTCCTCCTGTCCTGGACCCTATTCCAGATCCAAAACCTGTTGACAGTGATGGGTAAATGTTAGATGAACCTCCAATCTTTGTTGAAGAGGAGGTTGGTCCTGGTAAGAAGAAGAAGAAACGGAAACGCGAGACAATAAAGTAGACTCAATGCAATGCAAAAATGTTGGTGAAGCTGATAGATGGGCGATGGGAGCTGACTCACTTTGTTTGTGACCACAATCATCCGCTAGTGAACAAACCTTCGTTGTCCAAATACTTGAGATCCCACCAAGGCATCTCACCTGATGAAAAGGAGTATTTGCGCATCTTGTATAACTGCAACTTGACTACATGTGTGTTTCTATATCCCTTACAGAATTAAGTTTCCCTCTAGGCAGTCCAGTGTGCAACTGTTATGGTACTCTTGTGCAACTAAAATGTCTTAACTGTGCAACTGGTGTCCAACTTCCCATGCTGTTTTTATATCACTTTGGTGCTTGTTGTGCAACTAGATTACCTTCACTATGCAACTATACAATGTCTTGTATGCAAAGTGCAAAGTGTTTTTAAAAAGGTGCAGCTAGGTGTCCATTTCCTGCAATTATCTTCTGTGCCAACAGATGCCCTATTACTGTGCAGCTGGATGTGCGCATTCGTGCGACTAAAAAAGGATATATTGTTTTCTTTTTGTATTATGCAGGACGTATGATGCATATAATGGCAGAGTTCTACGTATCTGAGATGATGGTGCCGTTCGGACCAAAGGCAATAACAAATGTGTGTACAAGTTTTCGTAGAGATGACACAAAGGAGGGTGACATGATCGAGACAATTGCGCACTTCAAGGATGAAAGTGCAAGTGGCACTTATTCTATATTTTGGTGTGATGACAATGTGGTTAGTTGAACTAATATCGGTTACTAAAGTTTATCGCAGGATATTGGTTCCAAGTGCTCCATGATGGAGATGTGCGCCCCCCCATTTCAAAAAGGACAAAGGTGTGGTCTTTCGGCACTTCGAAGGTTTTAGTTTCTGGTTTACTTCGAGTTGTAGGAAAGACCGCACTATTAAGAGTGGTCTGTGTGGATGTATGTTGTGTGGGAATGCCTTTGCCGAACCTTACTCTCTTAACCTACCCACTCCTACCACCTAAAAAACCTAGTGTGTGTGCTAGTGGTACTCAGAAAGCTTGCAACAGAAAGTTACTGGGTACCCCATGCGCATGGGGTCTTTTTGACCCCCGTGCGCATGGGGTACTGCGTAACTCTCTGAATACCCCGTGCGCACGAGGACCCCGTGCGCACGGGGTACTATGTAAACTCTTTGACTACCCCGTGCGCACGGGGTCTTTTGACCCCCGTGCGCACGGGGTGGTGTGAATCTCTCTGGGTACCTCGTGCGCACGGGGCTGACTTAGCCCGTGCGCACGGGGTCCAACGGGCAGATTTCCCCACCCGGCCAAGAACACTATATATACTCCCTTCTTCCACCTCCAACCCTTAACCCTAATGTCTTGTTGAGCTCCACCATTGCTACACCCCATTTTGCTCAATACTCTCAATCCCTCCACCCAAACTTGTTGAAACTTTGGGGATTGGGAGAGCAAGACCCGATCTACAACTTGACCAAACCAAATCGCGTTCCCCGCAACATTTCTTCCCCATTGACTTGTTACTCTTGGAGCTTGGGCTCCTAGGCAGCTAGAGGTTCCTCCGGAAGCTTCCTTGCTTGTGGTGTGCTCCGGAGAAGTTTGTAAAGGTGTGGTGGTCGACTTCAAGACCAACCCCGAGTGATTCGAGTCTCATCCGTTGGGTGTGACTCGAAGGAGATTACGGTGAGCCTTCGGTGGCGTTTCGCAAGCTTTGGCTCCGGCACCGCTCCAAACGGAGAGTAGCTCTTCCCCAAGGAAGAGTGAACTTCGGGATAAAATCCACGTCCTCGTCTCACTTGTGGTTAATCCTTTCCTGCACCTTACTTTGTTGTTGTATGCTTGTTGGTGTGCTACTTAGTTTGTTACCTAGCATATTTATCTTGAAGCTTGCTTGTCATATAGGTTGCATTCACCTAGTTGCATATCTAGTGAACTCTATTTATCCGCTAAGCCTTAAAAACGACAAGATTAAAATTTGTAGTCTCCTATTCACCCCCCTCTAGTCGATCGTATCGATCCTTTCAATTGGTATCAGAGCCTCGTGCTCTAATATAAGGTTTTACAACCTTAGAGGATATGGTCGATCTAGGGAATGAGGGAGGTGACGCACCTGTTGTGGGGGATGGTCAAAACCTACCCCCGCCGTGAACGAGGCACTTGGTGCCCTAGTCGTTTCTCCCACTGCTCCTCCTGACCCGGGTGCCCCTTTGACCGTGACCGATATTCTTTCAATGTTTGCGGACCTCAAAGCCTCTATGTTGAAAGAAGTTCGGTCCTCGGTCAAGGAGGAAATTGATGCTCGCTTGTAGCCATCGACCTCCGCATCAAACTCGTTTGATCCAAATGTTGTTCATGATGCGGTGGACTGGAGGGAACCTCTTGCTTGTCCGGCTCGTACTCAAGTCCCCAAGTACAATGCCGTGGAATCCTTTTACTATCCTCAACCTTTGCAACATCCTTGCATTAATCCTGTTGGGCCTCTGCCCCCTTTGAAAGCTAATGCGTTTGCTAAGTGGAAGCTAGATATGGAGTCCTACATGCGCAGTGCTTCAACAGAACTGTGGTGGACTGTGGTCAATGGATTCAACCCCAAGGATCCAATGAATCTCACTCCAAGGGAAGCGGTTGATGAGCAACTCAATGCAACCGCACACAACATGTTGCGCACCGCTGTGACCGAAGACTATAGTGACTCCATTGCTCTTCTCAGAACCGCAAAGGAAATTTGGGATTGCCTTGAGGAAGCTCTCGAAGGAGATGAGGCAATTCGAAAATCTCGTTTGGCTTTGCTCAGGCAAGAAGTCAATCTCTTTGTGAGGAATGAGGGTGAGTCCGCAGAAGAGGTTTTTCGAAGGTTGAAGTCCCTTGTGCTCAATTTGAGAACCTTTGGGTGCACTTGGGCAAATGATGACTTCATCAAGTACAAGTTCATAGATGCTATGGTTCTCACGGAACATACCATGGTCATGATGGTGCATCAACGTTTGGACTATCACAAGTTAACCGCGGCTCAAGTTGTTTCCACCTTCTCTACTCATGTTCTTTTCAAAACCAAGTCCAAGAAAACCTTTGCAATAGCTCAAGCAACCAAGAACTCCAATCTTGCTTTGAAGGCCAAGAAAGTGATAAGCCAACCCTCAAGGAAGGAAGAAGTGAGTGAAGAGATATGTGAGGAGGACATTGACACCTCGTGCCCGACAAATGATTTTGCAGAAGACTTGGCACTCTTAGTAAAGAAGTAATCCGGGACTATGGCAAACAAAGGAAAAAATCTTCAAGGAAGATCCTTTGGACAAAGGAAATGCTACAATTGTGACAGCCCAAGACACTTTGTTCATGATTGTGCGTATGGGAGACGTGAAGACAAGTCCGAGAAGCTTGTGCTCAAGAAGAAGAAGTTCACCAAGTTTGCAAAGAGGAAGGATGACAAGGCTCTTGTTCATGAAGAATACATGTCTGAAGATGAAGATGACGGTGATGATGATCAAGTGGGCACGGCCGCCTTTGCCATGCATGACACTACCTCCTCCTCCACCACCGGCCTCTTCGACTCTCCAAACGAGGACAAGCCTTTCACTAATCAGTGCCTCATGGCCAAAGAGGTAAAAACAAAGTCCAAATCCAAGAAACCCGACAACTACACTCCCAATGTCTCATGTGAGATAGTGGAGGATGAGTGTGATGAGGGGGTGGATAATGATGAGGAATCCTTAATGGCTTTCATGAAAACTCTTCATGGTGAAGCTCGTGCTCGTTTTGGTGATCTCCTTAAGTCACTTGCCGAACGCGATGACTTTATTGAGAACGTTGAAAACCTCCTTATAAGGAAAAAGAGAGAGTTGATCTCCTCGAGCACGAACTTAATGAAGAGAGTGTCATGAGAGCATCACTTTAGGAAGCCTTATCGGCTCATCAAATTGACTTTGTTAAAACCAATGATGCTTTGCAACTTGCTCTTGAGAACGAAGATGCTCTTAACGTTAGAGTTGAAAAGCTTCTAGTTGACCACACGAGACTTGTTGAGGAGCATGAGTTCCTTGTGACTAGTTCCAAGGTTGAAAAAGGTGACCTCATTGCCCTCATCGAGTCTTATGCTCAACTAAAATCTACAACCATTAAGGCTCTCACTTCCGTATCTCATATAGATTTAAATGATGATGCTTGTACGGCTAACTTTGTTCAAGATTGCGCCTCCCTTCAAGAGGAGAATGAAAAGTTGAAGGCCCAAATTGAGAAAGGGCTTGTATCATGCATCCAAGGGGAGAAAAACCTAAACGACCTCTTGAGCAACCAAAAGGAGTGTGTTGCCAAGGAGGGAGTTGGGTTTGATCCCGCATCTAAGAATGGTAAGAAAAAGAAGAAGAACAACAAGAAGAAGATCGGTCTGACTCCTTCCCTTCCCCAAAAGGTAGTGTTTGTGCAAGAAGGGCACAAGGAGAAGGAGAAGGAAAAGGAGGGTGTTGGGAATGGCAAGGTCACTAGGGACAAGGCCACTCTCAAGAATATTGCCGGCAAGAACAATCCATCTTATGTCCTCATGAGAGGAGATGATGGCTATACCTTTGCAAAATTTGTTGGGACTAACTATGATGATTATGCTTGGACCATTTGGGTCCCCAAGACCCTTGTTGCTAACTCACCAGGACCCATTGCAAAATGGGTACCTATAACCAAAGCTTGATTCTTGTAGGACTATGTCTCCGGTGGAACTCAATGGGTGATCGATAGTGGTTGCACCAATCATATGACCGGAGAAAGGGAGATGGTTGTGGAGTTCGTTGCTTCACTCAAGGCCTATTCGAACATCTCTTTTGGTGACAATAGCAAGGGCAAGGTATTGGGTTTGGGCAAGGTGGTAATCTCTAATGATTCATCACTTTCAAATGTCATGCTTGTCCAATCCCTTCACTACAATTTACTTTCAACTATTCAATTGGCTCGTGCCGGATATGATTCACATTTTGGTGAATTCCATGTGACCGTCTTTAAGAGAAGCAATCTCAAAGTGGTCTTTGTTGGGAATGTTGAAGACAACCTTTACGTGGTTGATTTCTCAAAAGGGAAAATTCATCTTGCAACATGCCTAATGGACAAGGCCGACGTGGGGTGGCTATGGCACCGTACGCTAGCCCACGTGGGTATGAGAAATTTACAAGCTCTCTTAAAGGGGGAGCACATCCTTGGACTAACCAATGTGTCTTTTGCCAAAGATCTTCCTTGTAGTGCTTGCATTGCCGGAAAGCTTCATGAAAATGCTCATAAAGTGAAGACTGTCATCACCAACTTGAGGCCCCTCGAGCTTATTCATTTGGATCTGTTTGGGCCTCCAACATATGATAGTCTGGGAGGGAGGAGGTATTGCCTTGTCATTGTTGATGACTTCACAAGATATACTTGGGTGTTCTTCCTTAAGGCTAAAGATGAAACTCAAGAAACCTTCATCAACTTTGCCAAAGAAGCTCAACGTCAACATAACTGTGAGATCAAGGCAATTAGAAGTGACAATGGCACCGAGTTCAAGAACTATACAATGGATGAATTCTTGAGTGAAGAGGGGATAAAGCACCAATATGCCGCACCATATACTCCCCAACAAAACGGTGTTGCGGAGAGGAAGAATCAGACTCTTATTGAGATGGCTAGGACCATGCTTGATGAGTACAAATCTCCATACAAGCTTTGGGCCGAAGCCATCAACACCGCTTGCCATGCTTCAAACTGGCTTTATCTTCGCAAGCTCAAGAACAAGACCCGAGCTCCTAATCGGGAGAAAGCCTAACGTCAAATACTTTTGGGTATCACTACAAAAAAAAGACACATCTGTGACATTTTGGGCCGAACCAATTTTTTCTGTCATACTTATGACACTTCTATGACGATAATTGTGACAAAACCCGGTATCATCATAGATGTGGTGGGATCCTACTTCTATGACAAAACATCATGACAGAAAATGGGCTTTTCATCCTGGGCGGGCCGGATTCACAGCTGCATGACATTCTTTGGGCCGTCCATGACGAAAAAAACCGTGGTAGAAGCGAGGGCGAGGAAAATTTTGGCGAGTTCCCGGTTATGGTGGGTGGTCGGGGGACGAGCGATGCATGTTTCTCTCGTACACGTACGCGCGTGTGTGCGAGGCGTTGGGCTCTAACTTAACCTAAGCGAGGCGTTTGCCTATACTGAACCCGGACGATTGCACTGCAGGCTACACGTTACTGAACCCAAGCGATCGATATATGACTGTTAACAGAACCCGATCGAGCGATTCCTTCGCTACTGCTGCTAACTGAGGCCAATCGATGCTGCCTCTAGATGAACAGTGAG